>NC_090801.1:47154167-47457197 GCF_036512215.1 Solanum lycopersicum | reverse complement strand
GGAGAAACATTTAGAAGATGAGGAAAACATCAAAAAAAATCTGAGCTTGATCTTGGTGGATAATGTAGAGAAACCAAAAGATTTTAATATCTTGACTTGGTGGAAAGCTTCATTGAATAGATATCCAACTATTTCAAAAATGGCAAGGGATGTTCTTTCTATTCGCGTGTCCACTGTTGCATTTGAATCAACTTTCAGTACAGGTGATCGTATTCTTGATTCATATCAAATTTCTTTATCACCAAAGACAATAGAAGCTCTTATTTGCACTAACAATGGATACAATCACCTTCTAAAAATGGAAGGTTCAAGATTATTTGGAGGAAGTTCATAAAATTGAAGAAGTTGAAAAAGGTAATTACTAATTTAATTCTTAATTCTCCATTTCTACTATTAATTTTCTACTTTGGAAATAACTTTATGCTAGTTTCTAACTAACAAAGTTGAGTTGATAAGTGATTCAATATCTAATTACTCATTTATGTGCTAACTTTTTTCTTTCAGAATGTCCAGGTTCTCCTTTGAGTATCGATTAGTTTAATGAAAGAACTTTTGCAATTCTTTTGATATATAGGTATTTCCTTTTCCTTTATTGAAATATCATTTCACAGTTCTTTATTATCTAACAAAGTTAATTTTACAAGTCTAGTTAATTGTTTATGTACTGATAATTTTTTTCTTTCAAAATGTATGTCTAGATGACTGTAACACGCCTGAAAATTTTTGAACTAAGACTCGAACCGTTCTTTGTAATGAGATTTTTACCAATGATATTAAAAATTTATTAAGTTAAAATCACTAGATGTAGTACCTTGAGTTCTAAAAAGAACTAAATTGGAAGCGAAATCTAAAATTTTGCAAGTTATGCTTAAGTATGAGTTTTAGGTCAACTTCAAATTATCATAATTGTCAACACAGAATGATTTAGGTTGATTCAAATAACTTAGGAAAGATCTTTGAATTATTTTTCCAACGACATCGAGTTTGTTAAGTTTCGAGTTCGGATGAGTGAGATATGATCTTTTGAAGTTAAGTTGTCCTGTTAAGGAAAGTTAGCTGAAAATAGTAAGGGGTATTTTGGTCTTTTCCTTATCCAAACAGATTTAATTCATTTTTAGTAAGTTTTTAAGGGTCTAATACTATTATTTAAGTTTTATAATCCTAATATACGCCTAGGATTTTAGTTGTAAGTTCAAGAGGAGAAAAGAAGAGAAAAGAGGAGAGGGTCAAGCGTTCATTCAAGAAAGTAAATATTTTGCTAAGAACCTAATTCTTGAGATATGTAAGTTTTCATAGTGTTGGGTTTGTTCACCCACACGCCAATCATGTTATTTTCAGCACAATTTCATTCTTAAAGTTGAAACATTAGAGTTCTTGATAAGGTTCTTGAAGTTTCATTAAGTTTTCATGTAAGATTCTATTTGGGTCAACTTTAAACGATCATATCTCTAAGTATATAAAGAGTTACGTTAGTCATAACCTATACAATTAAAGGTAATTGAATCTACTTTCCAACACCACTAATTTCACATTAATCCAATTCTTGAGTAAAAAGTTATTACTGATTTAGTAACCTATACAATGTTGTTACGAATTAGCCGACGAAAAAGTAGGAAAAAGAGTTGTTTTTGTCTTCTTACCTCCAAGAAAACCATAAATGAATTTCTTGACTAAAGAAAAGCTCAAAACAACCATATTTTCATCTTCACTCATGAAAATCATAATTTTTTGTCATAGAGATTTCAAGAAACTAATTCAACAATCTCAAGAAAGGTTTTTTTGATTGTTTACCTTCAAGCTAAGGTTTCAAAAGGTTTCAAAGCTTCTAATCAAGTTCTTCTTTAATAGTCTTCAAGATTCTTAAATATTCTTCAAGAATATTATTCTTCTAGGTATGTAATTGTTGGACTAGTTTGTCTTCACGCCCTACATCTACTTTAAAATCAATAAAAAATAAAATCTACAATTCTATCTTAGATTTGAGTATTGTTGAGATAAGTTGATTTTGAGTTCTTGAGTTCATGTTTATTTAAATTCCTATTCCTAATTATCAAATTGCTATATTGTTATTAATATCCTTCATATTATATACCATAACTCTTGAGTTCATAATTCACATTTAAGAGAGAGTTCAATTGTGAGTCCTTTGATATCAACTATTGATTTGAACTATGTTTTGAGGAAGTAAGTAATAGAATGAGAAGAGTTGTATACATGAATTCCATGTAGTTATTTAGACCTTCAAGTCGAGTCGTTCATACTCATAACTTCCGCATGAACTCCATCAGTTAAGTACCTTTGAAAGGAGTAACATTTTCAAGTTCTAAGTCTTAAGTAATAAGTTTCTAACATGTTTGAGTTGATATTTCTAGTTATGGGACTATAACATATTACCCATGAAGTCTTTGAGTTGAATTTTTTATTCCCATAATTCCGCATGAACCCTATACGTCGAGCAGTCTTGAGATGAGGAGTATTTTCGAGTTTTTGAGTTTAGTTGTTCATGATTCTGCATGAACTCTCTGAGTCTAGCATTCTCTGAGTCTAGTATTATTGAAATTCTTGAGTTTTAAGTATTGAGTCCTATCTATGGTTATTGAATACCTTGCATTGAGTGTTCACGTCCATAATTCGACATAAACCTTATCTTAAGAAGACTTTTACAAATGTTTTCACTTTGTTTTAAGACTTAAATTTTGAGTTGAGTAAAGAGTAAAAAGTAAAGTTGAAATTCATTTCTTTAAAAGTATATGAGGACTAAGTATTTCCAAAAATATCTAAAATATTTTCACCTTTAAATAAGAACGGAAATTGAGATTTCCAAGAGTTTTTGGGCTAGTTTTTAGAAAAGAGTAATGACTTTCTAAGTGAATCAAGAAGAAAAAACTGAGATTTCTAAAATAGCCTTTGAGCTAAGTTTTTGGGCATTAATCTCAAATCACAGATGAGGTATGTTTTCAAAACATAAGAGCAAGTATATTTTGGGAGTAGTATTTAACACTGAATTGGGGATGAGCATAAGTTCAAATAACTTACGTCTCCATAAAATTAATGGGTAGAAAAGAGTCGTACTTTTTATATGATTTTTTTTCACAATAGACTAGTAGATCCCCTAAGTTAAGTTAGGTCCCATACTGATGACAAGGTATAGGATGGTCCTTGGCAGCGTGAGGTAAAATGTTATATCATCACTATAACTCTTAAGTGATAGTTGTCGGTTAGAGAAACTCCCACAGAAGTTATTGTATTTTTACATACATCAGTTAATTGTATTTTCATATACATTTTAGAGTTATGTTGTATCTTTATTATACACACAAAGTTGAAATCATGTTTTTAAATAACTTTTCTTTATATTGCACTTGTTTTAAATTATTTTATATCAAAAATGAGTTCATTTAAGTATCAAGAGTTGAGTATTTTTAGTTGAGTACCTTAAGTTGAGTATCTTGAGTAGATCTGTGATTCATTATGTCGAGTATTATATCTTTAAAGTTGAGTATCAAATCTTTGAAGTTGAGTATCTAATCTTGAGTTGAGTATCTTACCATTGAGTATTTCTGAGTTGAGTAAGTTAGTATTTTGGAGTATCCTTGACTACTCTTGAGTTGAGTAAGTTGAAAAGAGGTAAGTATATGTCCATTTTTATCAAGTTCAAGCTTATGTTATGTTTTAGAATTCCCCTTACATGCTCTTACATTCCATATACTGAGCCATTTGGCTTGCATCTTTTGATGATCCAGACACAGATACTCAGGATCATTAACAAGAGCTTCGTTGATACATTCGAGAGTTTGAGTTAGCTATGGTGAACCTCCTTGCTTTCGGAGGATTTAGTTTACTTTTAGTTTAGTCGGGATGTCATGGGTCTAGTCTCGACTTTCATCTTTAACAGTTAGAGGCTTCATAGATAGTTAATATTGTTGAAAAGGCTGTATCATTTATTTTATTAAATGTTTTAAATACTTGAGTTGCCTATTTTGGGGTGAGTGTAATATATTTTATCTATGCAGAGTTTTCTTTTGAGATAAAGATTTGTATTTCAATTTTATGAATTTTTATTCAGTTTTTCAGTTTTGTATGCTTGAGTTAGTCTTTCGCTTGTAGTCAGCCAGGATGAGGGTTTGATTGGGGAGCAACAATGGTTCTTGAGTATCGACCACGTCCAGTGTGTAGACTCGAGTCGTGATAATGACGATTTGAGTATATATTAGCTTGGATGAAGAAAATGTATAGCTACGTCATTGTCATGATCCGAGTCTACACCCGGAACGTAGCCAGCACTCAAGAGCCATTGTTGGTCCCAAGCGAACCCTCATCCTTGCTGACTATAAGAGGAAGACTAATTTAAGCATGCAAAAAAGCTTAAAACTGAAATAAAAGTTCATAAAACCTAAATATAGCTTTAAGTCCAAAGAAAACCCTGTATAATAAAATATATACAACTCGCCATAAAAGGCAACTTTTGTCTTTAAAACATTTAAAAAAATAAATGAAGAGCTTTACTGTCTATCTATGAAGTCTCTAAATGACAATGATGGAAGTCTGGACAGGACCCACGACCTCCTAACAACTGAAAGTAAATGGAATACCATAGCTAACTCGAACTCCATGTGACATCAATGAAACTCCTGTTGAAAATCCTGAATACCTGGATCTACATCATGAGAAGAGTCAGGCCAAATGGCTCAGTACGTGAAATGTACGAGCATGTAAGGGGAATTTTAAAGTATAACATAAGCTTGAACCTGATAAAAATAGAAACATACTTACCTCTTTTCAAATGTACTCAACTCAAGGAATACTCAAAACTACTAACTTACTTAACTCAAAAGTACTCAAGGATAAGATATTCAACTCAAGATTAGATACTCAAATTCAAATATATGATACTCAACTTGAAATACTCAACTTTGGATACTCAACTCATGAATACTTAACTTAACTCATTTCATCATAAAACAGTTTAAAACAAGTGCAATATAAAGAAAAACGAAGATTGATTGAAACATGATGTCAACTCATAATCATAATATCATTAAGAAATATATCATGCTCCCTCTCAAAGTCTACCAATGCATGAATGAAGTCTCATACCCCCACTCACACTAAGCAGAAACCCTTAATGAAACATGCAATTTTTACTGTGGGAGTTTCTCTAACCGTTAATTATCACTTAATAGCTATAGTGATGGTATAACTTTATTAGGCCCACACTGTCCGGTCATCCTACACCTTGCTGGAGTATAGGAACTGAACTACTAAGTGGATCCACTAGTCTATTGTGTAAAGGATTCATAAGAAAAGTATGACCATTTTCTATCCATGATGGCTACATGATTTATGGAGACTTGAGTTAATATAAACTCACATCCCCATATCGGTGCTCAATACTACTCTCAAAAATATATCTAGCTCATATGTTTTAGAAATTATTCTGTGATTTGAGATTAGTGCTATAAAACCTAGCTCAAAGGTTATCTTGAAAATCTCAATTTTCTCACTTGCTTCATTTAAAAAGCGGTTACTCTTTTCAGAAAACTAGCCCGAAGGCTCTTTTAAAATTCAGTTTTCGTTCTTATTTAAATGTGAAAAAATATTTAAAACTTCTTGGGAATACTTAGTTCCCACATACTTCTTTGAAGAAAAGAACTTCAAATCTGAACTCTTTGCTTAACTTTGAAACTGAAGTCTTAAAATAAGTTAAAGTGCTAGTGAAAGACTTTTGAAAACTTTATAAACTTCTCTTTTACTTGCTCCTTAACTTCTATACTTGACTCTTAACTTTCGTTGAATTGAAGTATGAATTTCAGGTTCATGATCTTATGTTTATGAATGATTTCATGATGTTCAACTTGGAGGGTTCATGCGGAATTATGAGCATGAACTATTCAACTCAAGGACTCAAAGACACTTCTCATCTCAAGAGTGTTCGACTTTTAAAGTTCATGCGAAATCATGAACATGAACAATTCAACTCAAGGACTTCACGGTTAACATGTTATAGTCCCATGATTATAAACTCAAATATATTAGAAACTTTTTAAAGACTTAAAACTTGAACATACTACTCCTCTCAAAGATACTTAATTTGTGAAGTCCATACAAAATTTATGGGCATGAACGACTAGACTCGAAGGTATACATACTAAATGGAACTCATGTATATATGGATCTTATCATTCTCTAATTTATTTTCTCAAAACTTAGTTCAAATCAATAGTTAATCTCAAAGGATTCACAATTGAACTCAAATGCTTTCTTAAACTTTTCTCTTAACTCTCTCTTGAATGTGAACTATGAATTCAAGAGTTATAGTTCATGCTAAGAAAGATATCATGATGACAAGGTAGACTTATGAACAATTTTTCCTCTTGCTCACTTATTCGAACCTTGAAACAAATTTATTAGAAGTTAAAGAGAACTCCTCAAAGGGCTCAAAGGGACTTTCGAATGTTCGAATGAATTCTCAAAACTTAACTCTGAACTCTACCTTGAATGTGATTTATGAATTCAAGGTTGTGATTTGAGGTAGGAAAGATCTCGTAATGTTTAGGAGTATTTTTAGATAGCTAAATATGAGAAAAGGTCACGAAATTACCGTCTTGAAACAAGTCCGCGACATGGAGATGTTTTAAATAATTACTCACGAAATTATATTTTGAGACAGAGGAGTCCACGTCCTAACTATGACGTGGAGAAAACTTTTGTAAAGAGGGGAGAAAGTCCATGAGTGGACTTGCATACCAGATCACACTCGACTTCTTCGTTGTCTGAACCCAATTCGTCTAAATTTAATTCTATTGTTCAATCTCTTTAGATTCAGATATCCCGCACATGTACACTAGAATCTAACTCTAACAACTCTATAAATTGACTCAAACCCTCAAAAACTCCTCAATTACAGCCCAATCAAGAAAGAAAACAAATTGAAGAATACAATCAAGAACATCAAAAAAAGCTTTAACTTTTAGAATGAATGTAAAACTGAAATTAACATGATTGAAGTGTGGGTAAACATACACAACACTATGGAAGCTTACACACCTGGAAAAATTATCTTCTTGTAGCAACTTGAAGGAAAACCTTGAATGATGAACCCAAGCCTTAGCATTTCTTGATTTTCTTGAGTGTAGAATATTTGGAGTGGATGAGAGCTTTAATTTAAGAATACTGATTTTCTACACGGTCAGGGCAATTTAGATGACCTTCTAAGGATTTTTAGGAATAAAATTCCCCTAAAGAAATAATTAAAATGAGTCGATAGTCGGAATTATATTTCATCGGGTAGTGAAGTCCGTATTGGCTCCACATGGTGGAGCCATCGTGGAGTTGTTGCCAGGTTTGCGCGAGTTAGTAAATTAGTCATAACTTTTAACTTAGAGCTCGGAATTGAGCAAACTTGGTGGCGTTCGAAAGAGGACTCAAAAGGATTTAAGTTAATATCTTATGGACCTGCTAACTCATTTTGTACTAAAAGTTATGACTATTTGAGGTTGACCCAAAACTTAAGAAAACTTAGGAATGACTTGAATGTTTTTTCTCTTTGGTTCTTCTTGGAACATAAGGTGCTACAAATAGTGACCTTAACACTCAAGAAATTTTAAATTCCTTGCAAAAATCTCACTCACTATGAAGAACGGTTCAAGTATTAGTTAAAAAAAATTATGGGGTATTATAATCATGGTGGTTGAAGATTATTGGAGTAGCTTTGCAGTTCTTGTCAGGTTTTATCAGGATATTTTACTAACATAATGTGAAGTATTATGTTTTTAATGTGTAATGTTAAATAGACTTTTTTTTATAAACTATTTGCTCTTACTGATCATGTAAGGATCTTGATAATCAAAACTTGTAGAAATATCATATTGAAATGAAATGGTTATTGAGCAGTTGTCAGGATGTTGGGTTATTGAGCAGTTGTCAGGTGGCGTTTCTCTTCGTATTTTCTTCTATCTCGATGTGTTGTCTTCTAATGTTAAAATATCCTCATTCCGTGGTTGTTTGCTTTAGTTTGTTGTTGGGTTTATGATGTAGCGTGATGGGTATTGTTTATTAATCATTTTCAATCGTTTCCTTGAGTCGGCATAATTTTGAGTTAAAAACTTTGAAGATTCGTGATCTGTTGGCATTATTATGCTACTTTGTCGAGGTTTTTGTGTTGTTGCTCCTTTTCCCCGATCTGCTGCGTGATTCTGTGATTGGGTCTAGTTGAAGATTGTGGGTTTGTAGTTGGTTTTGGTATTTCTTGGCTAATCTTTTGAGTTTTGTTCGTTGTTCCCCTTCTTGAATCTGCTACCTAATGTTTGTTGATTTTGTGCTATTTCATTTGCTTTGTGATTCATGTGTTGCATTTAAGTTTGATACTATTTAAAGTTGTCATTTATGGGTCTAGGCTTCCAAGTTCAACTGATATATCTAAGCATTTATAGTGTATCCATATTCTTATTCCAATAGTTTAGTTTTATCTATCTCTCAAATATCTTGTGGTCTTATAACCTAACGTAGTTTTCTTAAATCAAGTTTTGCCTTCCTGTCTAAATTTTAGTTGAAAATGCTTACATTTGCCAATCGAGTTGGTTTGAAATATGGTTTTTTTCTTGTATTAATGTCCAACTCTTAGTTTATATTGAAGTTTGATTTTTGAGATCGTTTGAACTGGGACATTTTTGGTGTTAATCTCTCATGATATGAGTTGTTGAACATGTAGTCCCCCGTTAATTCCCTGTAATACCTTTAATTTAACAAGTCATATTTGTACCAGACTAACAAAATCCTCACAAACACTAGAAGTAATCATTCACTGTATCTTCATCCTTCAAACATTACTGGAGCTTCTATCATTTTGATACGATTAATGGGGTCAGAGAATTACTCACTATGGATTCGTGTGATACGAATTCAATTGTTAGGAAAGAACAAACTAGGATTGGTCGACGCTAATTTGAGTATGGACAAATTTGATAAGAAACTTAGTCATCAATTGAATCATTGCAATGCAATTGTAGGGGGATAGATTATGAGCTCAGTAGCAAATGAGTTACTTACAGGAATACTATATGCTAAAGATGCCAGAACAGTCTAGGAAGATCTCAGGGAGTGTTTTGACAAGGTCAATGCATCACGAGTTTAAGATCTACACAAGGAAATAACAACAATTATGTAAGGTTCAAACATGTGGAGAGCTAGAAGCCGATGCGGTTTATGATGGGATTTAGTGAATCTTATGATCAGGCGAGGAGCCAAATCTCATGGCTAGCCCTACACTTAGTATCACCAAAGTTTACTCCATGGGAAAGCCGACGCACTATGGCCAGCATATCCATGGTAGGACAGGGAACTGAAGTGGTTGCACTTCTAGTTGGTAAATGAGACGGTTATCAAAAACTAAAAAGGAATTGGGAGATACAATCTCACTTTTGTCATTTGAAGGGACACACCAAGCTCAACTGTTATCCTCTTAGGGAATCTCCAATCCAAACACCAAATTTTACATCAAATTTGGTGTCAGCATTCCTTTTGGTGTAATCAACTCCAATCCACTACACAAAATTCAACACAAAAAAAAATCTTTTTCTCTCTCTTTATTATTAATTATTATTTCTTATTTTATTTATATTTTTTTATTTCATAAAATAAATTCTTTCTAAAACATTCATCATATATAATTCATATTATTTCCTTTTATAATCGTTTAATATAAAATTATTTTGTTTGTTGTACTTTTTAAAATTACTATGTATTTTATATTTCAATTTTGATGTATGTCAATTCCTACTTTGTTGAATTTTTATTATTTTTGGTTATTTTTAAGTAGATTATATTATTTATTTAAAAATTTATATTTTGCATTTTTAGTTTTTGTGAAGGTTAACTGTAGTTTATATCCAATTATAATTTATAGTAGAATTAACATAAATTTAATTTTTTCAAAAACTCATATATAGAAAAATTAATTTATAAAAACCTAAATTTTATATCTAAAATTAATATTATAAAACATTACATAAAAATAATTAAATATACAAGATAGTTAATTAAAACATACAATTTATATAATTTTAATTAAAAGTTTGTATAATGAAATAATATTATATTATTCAATAAGTGAATTGGTGTGGTGAATAGTGTTGCACCAAATTTGGTGTGATACTATTCATCACGCCAAATTTGGTATAAAAATTGGTGTGGTTGGAGATAACACCAAAATTTACACCAAATATAGGATTTGGTGAAAATTTGATGTCGGATTGGAAATGGTCTTATAGGATACCCTCCTAATCATTTCAAAAATAAGAAAAAATCAGGACAAGGGAACACATCATATAATGTTCAAGCACAGAGGAATGCA
This sequence comes from Solanum lycopersicum, assembly GCF_036512215.1. NCBI lineage: Eukaryota > Viridiplantae > Streptophyta > Magnoliopsida > Solanales > Solanaceae > Solanum > Solanum lycopersicum. The sequence continues at coordinate 47,446,846 of NC_090801.1, read as the reverse complement.
GGGATGACATGAAATAGATCCAATGATGAGAATATGCAAAGAGCACCACAACATAACAATGGACAATATGACCAGATAGTAAACATACTGGATGAAGAATGATTTCATGTCAATATGACAAGTATGGAAAGTATGATCCATTCTTTTATGGCTAATGTAGAGCAAATGAAATGGATAATTGATAAGAGACATCCAATTACATGACTGCAGGTTTGGGTAACTTGTCTGATGTTAGGGTTATCAATCCAAAGAAATATGAGAAGGTATATTTGTCAAATGGCCTCAGGTCCAAATACCAGAAGGAAGTATCAGGTTTTTGGGTTAAATATTTGGACTCATTGATTTCTTGGAAGTCAAAGAAACAGAACACAATGTCTATGAGTTCAGCAGAAGCATAATTGACAAGTAAAGTAGTTGATGTAGTATGGTTGACAACTCCAATGAAAAAATTGGGGGCTGACATTGAGATGCCTGTTGAAGTTCATAGTAACAATAAAAATGCATTGCAAATTGCTTTAAATTTTGTGTTTCATGAGAGGATAAAGTATATGAAATTGATTTCTATTTTATTAGGCAAAAAATTCAAGAAGGGTTGATAAAGACAGAGTATACACTAAAGGATCACACAAACAAACATACTAACAAATGACTTCCAAGAGCACAACATGAATACTTAGTAGGCAAGTTGGGGATGATTAACATTTGCACACCTTCCAACTTGAGGGGGAATGAAAAAATGAGAATAGGTTGATACATATACAAGAGGACATTGATGTAAATATAAAGAGCTAGTCAGTTAGTCGTTTATTTATGTTAGTTAAAAATTGTTATTAACATCTTAGTTGACACATGATAGGTAGTTAGTTACACATTATCATATTTATAAAAGTTCATGTGGATTAATTAATGGGTGAACCCTTAAAGTTGGCACAAAATTTCAGTTAAATTCCTCAGTTGAACTTTGTTCATTTTAAATACCTCATGTAGGACTGCAGTATCACTTGGACACTTTTTGATGACTCCAACATAGTAACTGTGCAACATAAATTTTAAGCGCGTTTGACAAGCTTTTTGGTGAATTTATTTTTCTCTTTCTTCTTCTTCCTCACTCTCTCTCTTCAATCTTTCACCATTCTCTATTGAATTTTTTTTACTCCTTCTTCTTCCTCCTCACTCTTTTTCTCTTCCATCATAGACCACCCCTCATCACCATACAAATTTTGAGAAAACATATAATTTTTGCTGAGCTTGTACACTAAGTTTTTTCTTCTTCCTTGAAAATTATTATTCTTTTATCCATCATTCAATACTAATATAAAATATACAATAATTATTTTCCACTTCTTTTGCACTATATTCGCTAGAGGAGAAATAAATAATAAAATTATTTTATTTATAATTATCGGATCCTCTTGACTACAATAAAGATGAATATTTCAAAAAAGTAATTTCTTATATTTGTATCTCCTATTATATATATTATGAATTCTCGAAAGTACATAATAGAAAAAAAAACAGATGGAGAAAATAAATTGGGATAGTGGGACATTATATATATCTAATGGAGGAGAAGAGAATTCTTTTTTTTTTTAAATATAAAAACAAAAATTGGAATGAAATTACTAAAAAGAAAAAGATAATAATATCAAAGAACAAAATAAGAAGATGAAGAACAAAATTATTGAGAACGAAATTGTTGGGAGATTATCATGTTCTTGGTGGAGTTTAGGAAGAAGAAGATGAAGAGCCTGTTTGGATGGACTTTTAAGCTGGTCAAACAGACTTAAAAGTCAGTTTTTAACTTATTAAAGTGTTTGACAATTATAAAAATGACTTATTTTAAGTCAAAATCGAAAAGGTAGGTGGGTTTTTTTTTAAAAAACTTAATGACTAGTTGTTGTTGTCGTAGTCGTTGTCGTTGTTTTTATTGTTGTTGTTGTTGTTATTATTATTATTATTATTATTATTATTATTATTATTATTATTATTATTATTATTATCATTATTGTGATTGTTGTTGTTTTTATTGTTGTTGTTCTTTTTATTGTTATTATTATTATTGTTGTTGTTGTTCTTTTTATTGTTGTTATTGTTATTATTATTATTGTTGTTGTCATTGTTATTATTGTTGTTGTTGTTATTATTATTATTATTATTATTATTAGTATTATTATTATTATCATCTATTTTGCTCTTCATTCTCTATATTTGGAGAGTAAAACACAAAATGTCCTCTCCAACCACCCTCCAATTCACACTTTATTCTTCATACATAGAGAGTTGAATAGTAGTTCTCCAAATTTGGAGAACTACTATTCACACTCTATTTTATTTTGTTATTATTTCTATTATTTGTAATTATATATTATTTTTCATATAAGGCTATGAATTGAATCTCTAATATTTATAATTCTTTTTAAATGTAATATAATATTTTTAAAAATATATATTATTTAATATATACCACTCTCTTTCCGAATTAATATTTCAATTTTTTATTTTTTTTGTTAATTTAATATATTTTATTTTATTATTAATTTTCACTATAAAGAAAACGCAATTTTAAATGGTTTACAATCGTTCAAAATATTCGTAATCCAGGTTCTCAAAAGAAGATATATTACACGATGAAATAATAATCGAGCCGAAAAGATGTTGAACGTACATTTGAAGGTTTGCAATCACATTTTGCAATTATTCTAGGACAATCGCATTTTCTGAAAAAGAAAGTTCTACAAGATATAATGACTGCATGTATTGTATTGCAAAACATGATAATCGAGGATGGAAGTTACTACAAAAAAACTCTAATTGCCAACAAATTTTACTATCAACTTAAGTCGGTTAGTATTCTACTAACAAATTACCAACATATTTCTAACCGAATAATATTTTAAAACTCAACAACGAAATTCTAACAGATTACCAACATAAATCTTACTAAGTATTTTAGTTGGTAAATACGGTGGAAAACAATGGCACCAAATTGAGCAACTTCTATCATTGGATTACCAATAGAAATATTACTAACACACACCTTTTGTTAATAATATTACCAATGAAGTATATATCAGTTGGTAAATATGACAAAAAATTATTTATATAATTTATTAACATATTACCAATGAATTACTAACTAAACATTTACCAACGACAATATTGTGTTGCTAAATTTACCAACCAAATATAAATATGTTGTAAATTAGTAATGAAATGTAATTTGGTAGTAAACTTGTCAACCAATATCAAATTAGTTGAAAATTTTACCGACGAATAAAGATTGTAGTTAGTAAATTACTAACATCATTAAAATAGTTGATATTATACCAACCGATCACTAATCCATTGATAAAATTTACCAACATATAAATTAGTAGTTGCTAATATTACATATGAATGTTTAGTTGAATAGTAACTATTACCAACTCTGAGAAAATTTGTTAGTAAATTATTAATTACTAACTTATATTTTAATAGTTGGTTAATTACTAGTTGAAGTTAATTTTTTTGGTAAATCAGCATCTAGTGTTGAGGATTTCATATTTAATCTATGTCATCAGGCATTTTAACTTTTAACTTTTAACAAAACTTGACTTTGTTGAATATTTTTGGTAAACGTGCTCATATTCGAATTCCGTCAGTGTCATTAGCTTCGAAATGTCTTTCTTTTTTTATCTAACGAGAAGGTTGGTTCATGTTTTGAGGCTTTCATTTTTGTTTGTGCCGTTACGTGTTTTAAATTTTATGTTTACGCCAAAATTTGACTTTGGTCAATATTTTTGTAAACTTGCTCGATGAGAATTTCGTTAGCGTAATTAACTCCAAAGGTCATTTTTATCTAGTAGGATGGTTGGTTTGAGTTTTGAGGCTTTCATTTTTAATGTGTGCTGTTAGGTGTTTAACATATAAATTTTAGCAAAAATTAACTTTGCTCAATATATTGATAACTACCCAGATAAGACAATTAGATGCGGAAAATCATTTTTGATGTAATAAGATAGAGGGTTTGGATTTTGAGGCTTCCGTTTTTAGTTTATGTTGTTAGGCATTTTAGCTTTAAGTTTTGGCCAAAATTTCACTTTAATCAATATTTTTGTTAATCGTGCTTGAATTGGAATTTTGTCACTGCAGTTAGCCATGTAAGTTCAGTTTTGATTTCATAGGATAGTTGGTTCGGGATTTGAGACTTATTTTTAGTTTGTGTCGTTAAGCGTTTTAACTTTTGACTTTTGGCTAAAATTTAAATTAGGTCAATTTTTTTTCGGAAAACATGTTCAAATTTGAATTTCGTCAGCGCAATTAGCTATGGAAGGTCATTTTTTATAAGATAGGTGGGTTGGATTTTGAGGTTTTCATATTCAGTTTATACCGTTAGGCGATTTAACTTTTAACTTTTGGCAAAAATTTGATTTTGCTTAGAATTTTTTGTAAATGTGCTCTGATGAAAATTTTTGTCAGTTCGATTAGTTTCGAAAGGTCGTTTTTATATCTAACAAGATGGTTGTTTCAGGTTTTGAGACTTTCATTTTCAGTTTATGTTCTTAGGCAAATTAACTTCTGGCCAAAATTTATAATTGGTCAATTTTTTTGTAAACGTGCTGAAATTAAATTTTTTGATATAATGATATGTGTCATATGGAGATTAATTTGACTTACTATCATAGATTTTGCATTGTTTCATTCAAATACGATTTATAAAATTGATAAATATTTTTGAATTTATATTCGTGTTCTTAGATTTTTAAATGCAATAAATTAATAAATATTTTACTATTGAATAATTGTCCAGTTAATAATATTTTGAGCATATTGTCAATCAATTACTAAGCTAACATTGAACTTGAATGATATATTACCAATAAACTAACAATCAATTAGTAAATTTATTTGAAAAATAAATAATCATACTAAAGTATTTAAATTTATTACAAATAAGGGTTTTGTGGTGTAGTGATAAGTACTCCTGCATTTTAACAAAAGGTCTAAGGTTTAATTTCCGTTGAATACATAATCATCTTTGCTAGGGAGTGCTTTACCACCTAATGTGGGACTTTCCAGTGTGAATCCAGATTAGTCGGGCTCCAATGTGAGTATCGAACACCGGATGGAAAATTAAAAAAAATTAAATAAAGTATTTAAAATTTATTGGCAAATTACCAACACAAATTTTTTATTACTAAAATTACCAACCAAATACCAATATATGAATCGAAAAATGAAGAAAAAAATTTACTAACTCCTTTTCATTTCGTTTGTAAAGGTACTAAAGATATACTAACCAAAACTTAGTTGGTAACTTTACCAATGCAAATTTCAGAGCCATATTTTAAAATTTTGTAACAACATCTTTAGGTGTTTACGAACTGATTTTTAGTTGGTAAGTTTACCAACAAATTAAAATCAGTTGGTAATATTTACTGACGATCTTTTTAGCAACGGATTGATATAAGTTGGCATTTGGTTGGTAATTCAATTTGCCAATCGATTTGATCAATTTACCAACGATTTTTTTGTTGGTGATTGATGTTCCTTTTGTAGTGCGTAATCTTAATGCACCAATTCAAGATGTTGTAGAGGCTCCAATTGCAACGACAAAAATGGTGGTAAATGAAAATCTTTGATTTGAACATTTTTTAGCTAGACATAAAAAAATTACGGGAAAAAAAATGCTTATCTTGAACTCCAAAATGCATTAATATAACATTTATGTGAGCAACGTAATAATCTTAAAATGGTATTTATGTAATTCTTGTATAATTATATTTCATTAACGATTTCACTTTTATTTGAATGGTTCATTCACTTGTATATTATATATTATTTGTTTTTAATTAATGTTATTTAGAAATTTAGAATAGAATATAATTTTACATTAGAAAAGAATTTGAATTTTTTTTATATTACATGAATTTTTTAATAAAAGTTACTATTTCGGAAAAAAAGAATGAAGGGATTTATGTTATGAAATAAGAAAATAAGAATGAAATAGAAATAATAATATAATCTTGAGGAGAAATAATTTTTTTTAGAGAGTAAAATAGAGAATTGAGTTGGAGTTGATTGTCTGAAAAAATAGAAGCTTTTAAATTTGGAAAGTGAAATAAAGGACAAGTTGGAGATGCACTTATACAGGGTAAGACAAAAAGAAAAGACCAATTACCCACGTTCAATAAGAATTGTCTAGTACTAATCAATTTATGTGACTAACTTTGCTTTTTAGTCGATTAAAAAAATACATTTCTATATTAAGTAACAATTTAATTATAAAATGTCAATTTTATTCTTAATGAAATGAGACGGAGGATGTATTAAAAAAATTATAAATAGAAAACATTATTATATTACCTTTTGGATATGATAAATACAATATCTTTAAAAATGTAAATAAAGAAATACGTTCATTTAACCTTTTATAGTTGTCCCTAATTATTTGTCCATTTTGACGAATCAAGAAAGAACAATTTCTTTTACATATTTTACTCTCAATAGAGTATTTTGAAAATCTTAAATTTTAATGAGCAATTTTCACATATAGCAAACACAAAATTTATATTTGTATACTATAACAAAGTTTGCATAATTGCGCTCTATAACAAACATAAATATGTATCATTCGCTATACATATACAAAGAAATCAAATGTATAATTCGCTATACATATACAAAAGAAAGCAGTTGTATACAAATCAATTGTATAATTTGTGTATGTATAAAAAAAGAAAGTGATAAAGACAAATGAAAATTGGGCAGAGGAATATTTGTATCGTATAATTATAAGTTTATAGGACGAAGATATATGTATTTGCAAGTGTATATACAATTTTTATCTCACTTTATACAAACAAAAACACAATTTATACAATTCGTTTATGTTTGTATAAGCGATAGAGGCGAGGGTGGTGAGTGAGATTTGGGAGAGGGGATAGAGGAGAATGAAAATATATGTATATATACAATTTTTTCTGGCTTTATACAAATAGAAACACATTTTATACACTTGTTTTTGTATAAAAGTGGGAGAGTGAGAGAGTGAGCGAGAGAGGGAGAGTGGCGAGCGAGAGTTTGAGGGAGAGAGGCGATTGACAAATAGTTTGCTACAGGGTACAACTAAATTAAAGTATAGTTATATCGTTTAATTTAATTTATTAGTTTTTCGTTATATGTAATTTTTCTAATTTTAATTCATCAATTTTATAATTAATAAGAATAAAATGATAAATTTATTATGTCAATAGTTATTTTTTTAATATGTGTGATATCTTAAAAGTGGATAAATAATTAGAAATAGATAGAGTAATGGTAATTAGTGGTAAGGATATTAATTAATTTTACAAGTAGAGGATGAAGGGTGGGCGAGGTGTGAGACGGCAAATCTCAAAATTCGTCAACGCATTCTTCCAATTTTAAGAAATTAACAACAGCATAAACACAAGATGAGATGATGGGGAATGGCGGAGATAATAGTTCATCTGCATTTCGATGTTTGGTTAGGAGAAAGAGAGTTGATGCTGCAACCCAAACACTTGCAACTCACCAATTGGCCAGAAAACTCTCCCTTTTTGACCTTGTAGCTATTGGTAATTCTCCTTTTACTCTTTATTGGCTAACCTTTTATGCTTCATGCACTCAAACTTTCTTCATTCATCCCTTTTTTGCCAGAGCCCTGTGTATGACTGTTTCTTAAACTTTTTTTAGTTTATATAATTTGACAAATAATCTGAGTTAAATTGGACAGCCGATTGTGGGGAAGAAAATCCCTCAACTTTCGAGGACGAAAAGAGAAGAAATAGAAATGTGGGGATTGGGATTGGAATGGATATTCCATAAGCAAGCTAATCTCACCATTTTAATATATTTCTATGAGATTGTTATCTTTATCCCACCAATTATCCCACCAATCGAACGCGGGATAAAATAGTCCTTGTATTTGTCCCATGGGATAGCTTTCTCATCCTACGTACCAAACAAGAGAGTTAATTGAATGTGCAACTAAAATTGGCAACTGCTTAAAGCATTACTACTTCCTTTTTCCAAATTTTGGTCATGAGGTATACCAAGAAAATTAAGTGAGAACTAGCATGAGGTTAAGGGATTAAAAAGCCCAAAAATTTCAGCTAAAAACATGAAGGTAAAAGCTACTGCAGAAAAATGTAGATGAAGCCATACTTTAGCAATAAAATTAAAAAAACCTTTACCAATTACTCCTCTTTTCCAGCGAGTGAACCCGTGGAGACACTGTGTTTTTCTTCAATCATTTTTGGTGATTGACCAAAATTTAATTTACGTTCATAAATATGAAAAAAAAAAAGTTTATATTATGGTTCGAATGGGTGGAATGCGGATAGGAAGAATGTTGAGGAGCAAGAAAGGCTGAAAGCTTTGGTGTGGATTTGTAGCTTACTTCATGAAGCATTGAAACAAAGCAGATCATCTTTGATAGGTGGAAGACAAGGGACCAATTTTTCACATTTTTTGCTCTTATGATTTTCTTCTTCAGTGAATTGCTACATAATATGTTTCAGATGTACGTATGACACCATTGCATCATTTACATCCCAACTTGGGAAAATAGAATCTTAAGAGATCCTATATAAATTGCAAATAGAGAATTTAGCTGGATTATGAGCCAACACATTCCATGTTCGAGGAATATATACAATTTTGATTTTCTTCAAAAGAACTCATCCAATGCCATATATCCTACAAAGCTATCTATTTCCCAAAATAATATCATCTTCTCTTGTAACAAATCTTGCAAATTCTTTGCATCTGATAGTATTGAACCTTTGACCACTCTTTCCAAGGACTCTCGAATTGCTAGTGCTTTAGCATAATGACCTTCCCTACAAGTTGAATAGGGTGCCAAAGGCATGAAACAAATAACCACACATACCTGTAGTTACAGTATCAATGCTTGACTTTTCCTTTTCCCTTTGTAAAGCTGCATCAGTGAAAACAACAATTGCATCCTATGCCATAGTAATCCTTGCATCTTAAATCCTATTAGGTATACAAGTCAAACCTGCCGAAGGTTGCAAAGCGTCGTCATATACATGTAAATCTAATAAAGCCTTTATTAACTATGTCAATAGGTTCATAATTGTCACCGTTAAAACATACTTCCAAAACAACCTGCGAATGAGCCATGAGACTTGTCATAAACGACTGTGTAGGAAATTAACACAGCACCCTGACAGTCCATGCCAACATATATATATGCCTCAAATGTATACTATGACAACATGTATGGGCCCCTAACATATTATGGCAGCATGTGTATGCCCCTAACATATTATGGCAGCATGTGTATGCACCTAACATATTACGGCAACAAACGAACAATATCAACGCACCAACACAACACGAGGCCGCACCACACCACACCACACCACAATTCACTTATTAAATACTTAATAGTATTATTCACAACATAATACATCTGTGGCTGGTCAAAGACCATTAATTCTATCAAGCACACACTTTTACCAACACATGGACCAGGCAGAAAAACCACATTTTAAAAATAGGTTTGGAAAGACTGCAAGCCGTGTTTCACATTTTGCGGTATTTGAAGTCTTCTCCAGGGAAAGGTTTACTTTTTCCAGATATTATCAACTCCAAATAGAAGCTTTTGCAGACGTGGATAGGGGTGGATCTCTAGATGACAGAAGATCTATATCCGGTTACTATACACGTAGGAGGAAAACTGATCACTTGGAGAAGCAAGACGTAAAGTGTAGTTGCTAGATCAAGAACAGATGCAGAATATAGAGTTATCACCCAGAGTATTTGTGAACTTGTGGTTACAAAAGATACTAGGGAAATCAAGGTTATTTGAAATAGGGAACTTTTCGTTGTATTGTGACAATACGGCTGCAATCAGTATGACTCATAATCCAGTCCATCATGACCAAGCAAAACACGTTGAAATTGATTGACACTTCATCAAAGAAAAGTTACAAGTGGTGGCTTGAGTTCGTTTCATGTGTCATCAGAAAAGCAACTAGATGATAAGTTTACCAAAGGCCTTCTAACAAACAGACTTTCAATACACTAGTTTGCAAGTGGACATGTGTAACATCTTTGCACCAACTTGAGGGGAGTGTGGATTGATTGATTTCCTAGCTTAATATAGGAGTACTTGTTGTAATTGATTATGTAATATCTTCTTTTCTTCTTTAGTCTTAGTACTTCTTGTATAAGTATCCATTCTCATGCGATGTAAATTCATCAAGAAATACAAACAAACTTTTTCTATTTCTGGATCTTCAGATTCACTTTGTGGATCTTCTTGTGTCTGACCTTGAACTTTAGCTGAAATAATTGAGTGGTCAAATTAATTTCAAGTGTGTTTCTGACATTGTAAATGCTAATTGCCGATTTATCATTATTCAGGGGATTGAGGGCTGCATTAAAATTTGCTTATAAAAGAAAAATTAAACAGCCAATACTTTGTTCGTATACCTTCCCTTAGTTTTTCCTTGATATACTGTCATTTGGACAGTGAGCGTTGAGTTTTAAACATCACTGATCTTTGATTTGTTAAACTTACTTCTGTCAGGTGTTGGAGCAACCATAGGTGCTGGAGTCTATATTCTTGTTGGAACAGTTGCCAGAGAGCACACTGGACCGTCTCTCACTATTTCCTTCTTTATTGGTGGATTAGCGGCTGCTCTTTCTGCATTTTGTTATGCAGAGCTTGCGTGTCGCTGCCCATCTGCTGGAAGTGCATATCATTACTCATATGTCTGCATTGGAGAAGGGTAAAGAAGAAATTTCTTATCATGTGAAATCTATGCATATCGTTACTCCACATATTGATTGGTGGAAATGAAAATAATCGCAAAGGCAATTTATTCAGAGTCTGTTGTATAGTCAATCCTGAAAATCAATCTTTATGGTTTCTCTCCATAATAGGATATTTCAGTCTGTAACCACTAGAAAATGTTACTCTACTCAGGGTCGCATGGCTAATTGGTTGGGCTTTGATCCTGGAATACACTCTTGGTGGTGCAGCTGTCGCTCGTGGCGTAGCACCCAATTTGGTGGGGTAGAATGTCTTTATTAATTTTTTCTTTTTGTATAAACTGGGTCTTTCTGCTTTCCCTCTTATGATTAGAAATTACTTTTCTCTTCTCTTATTTATTTGATTTGTTAGTTATTTATCTGAACCGTTTTTATTATTCTTCGAGGGAACATTTGGTTGGTGAACAAGTTATACTGGAATTATAATGTGATGATTAAATAATGACAGGATTATTTAGTGTATGCACTTTTATTGGTATATGTTTGGTTCATTGGATTAAAAATAGGATATTGTTGGATATAGTGTTAAACATGTGTTAAGTAAAAAATACAGTTCATTTGGACTAAAAATAGGATAGAGGTTTCACAAGTCACCTTCAAACAAAAGTAATTTTCCAATTTCATGATAATTTGAGACAAAAATTAATATCCTTAGACGTAGAGATATCTCGATAGCATCAACCGTTAAGTAATGTGCGATCATCTCATCTAAAAGTTTAAACTGTTAGAGAAAGCACGTACTTAATTATGTCTTCAACATGCCTCCTCAAATATAGGTTTGATTCTTCTTTCATGTGTCGAACATGTGAAAATTCTTTATAATAATTGTTGGCGGTGAAACTCGAATCTTGGACCTCTGTCTGCTCTATTACTATCTTGTGCCTGTCGGATTTTTTCAGTGGGTCAAGCACGTGAGAATTTTATTTTGATAATGGATGGTGATGAAGACTCGAACTAGAACAACAGCCTGCATGTCTTCAAACATTTCTCCTCTCTTTATCATATAGGGTGAAATCCCTGAGTCTATCAAACTAGATTTAGCTGTAAAAGGATGGGAACTTTAGCTTCTCAAGTGAAAGAAGCTGAGACATGGTCTTGGACAAAGAAGAAGAAGTTACTTCTTCAATTTCTTTAATACATATGACATAGTTTACGTATATGCAAACCTCTTCTCTGCCGGTTATACTAGGCTAAAATTACTTCATGTGTATCATCCAATTGAAGAATGTACCTGCACTTTTTTTTATAACATCTGCCACCGCCATACAATACCCAAAAAAACTGTTATATTTGAGAGTGTTCCACTGCTATGCAATTTCAAATTTTCAAAATGACAATCAGATTTATCAGGCTGAACCTGTAAACTATCCAATAATTGAAGAAGCTTAACCATATTTTTCATTTCTCAATCAATTATGATTCCTTCTAAATTTCACATCCCTGCCTTGATTATTTCTGCATTACTCATCGGGGCCTGCTATTTTATGCATTACTCATTTCTCAGAAGAGTATCTCCCAGCCAATCATCATACCAGAAAATTATTTTATTTCTACACCCTAGCTCTAACTGGATCAGTTCCTTGAGCTCCTCCAATAATCTTTCTTATATTCTTCCACAGACCACAGCTACGAGGGAACTAAGCAGGATTAGTAGACCATAAATTGCTGGTACCATTTGTAATCTGTACAATTTTCTTCCAGTAAGGAATTTCCTCTTGAGTATTACTCCACAATCACTTGAAAAAGGCCTTTGTTCAGCAATTATAATTTTCAATACTCAATCCAACCCTCCCTCCCTCTCTTTTTTGCTTTGGGACACAGTTCCCCACTTCACTGGATGAAAGGCTTTTCTTAACCATTAATAAGTACTATTTTCATTTACAGGCTTCGTTCTTTGGTGGTGTAGATAAGCTGCCCTCAATTTTGGCTCGTCAAACCATTTTTGGTATAGTAGTAGACCCCGGTGCTGCAATCTTAGTTGTCATTATCACTGCCTTATTATGCACTGGAATCAAGGAGGTGCATCCTTTACTCACTAAAAGAACTTCTGTTCAATTTCCTATATCTACTGTCTAACTTGTCTTCAACTGCACTGTCATTGTACTCCTGCAACTGGAAAATATCATATGCAGAGTTCCCTTGCGCAAGCCATAATTACAACTGTCAATATTAGTGCGTTAGTATTTATCATCTTAGCTGGTGCATACCTGGGATGTAAGACTGGGTGGCCAGGTTATGAAGTCTCTAGTGGGTAAGTGGCTCTTTGTATATGCTTTTACTGTCTTACATACCACCAGCATTGGACTGATGCATTTCTTGAGTTTCTAGGTACTTCTCTTTTGGAGTAAATGGGCTGTTGGCTGGCTCTGCCACAGTCTTCTTTTCATACATTGGTTTTGATATAGTTGCTAGCACAGCTGAGGAGGTATTAGCTGCACATCATTAAAGGCCTACAGTTTCCTTCACTAGTTTTCATGGTTTCCACATGAGAAAAGTTGATTTATTTATTCATTTTTTTATTAGAGTGCATATGATGATAATACAAGTTGTTCTAATCATTCTTGAATGAAATTTCTGCACCCAATTCGTAATTTCTGTATTGCATAAATCTATGATTTCTCTCCAAACCTCATATTCTCTGTTACAAAGTTGTTTTCTTCCTATCTGCTTAAGCCTTGATGGCAGAATTACCAAGTATTTGAGTATGTAAACTATGTGGTGGATACACTAACAAATAAGCCTTCCACATCACCCAATTCTTCTTCATTGAGGTACTTCAATGAAGCAATATATCTATGGTGGGAGGTAGCTGGTACCTGATGGAATAGTGGTGTACACAAGCTGGCCTGAGACCACTGCCATGAAAAAAACATGGTTATACGGCTTATGCAGATAAATTACTTGCCTATACACTCTCATCCTAGAGTCTACTAATTTATTTTTAATCAAAGCCACATTGTTCTTTCTTCTATTAATAATAAAACATTCTGTGACGGCGACACCGTGATATTTGAGACCTTAGTCTCTATCCTACTTTTAGCCGTCTCGCATACTTCCTCATCCAAGAACTTCCTCCCTGATTTCTACCTCACCTGGTAAGATAATATTCTCCTCTCTTGCTCTTCTCACTAAAATCATAATTTCTCCCATGCTCGAACTCCAAATGTCTTTTGCATCATACAATTCCTCTTCTTCTTCTTTTTTGGGATAGATATTGATTAACTATCATCGTATCATCAATAGACATCCAATAAAAGAATTTTGTGCTGCAATATCTAGGATAATCGGACGATGCTATGAGTTTGTAGATACATGTTTTCTGAAAGAATCACTAGTGTAGAATATTTAATTATTGTGATCTTCTCTTCATTTGTATGGCATGTTTAAATATTTTTCATCTTTTTTGTTGACTTAAAAGTTGCTGTTTTTCTGGATTCTGTATGACTGAATCTCAAGAATAGGACAGAGTTGCATCAATATATTTTTATTGCAAGTAAAACACGGACTTACTTACAATTGACGTAATAGGTAAAGAACCCTCAACGTGACATGCCTCTTGGTATAGGGATTGCAGTATCCATATGTGTCATATTGTATATGCTGGTATCAGCTGTTATTGTTGGTTTAGTTCCATACTACGCATTGGACCCTGATACACCAATTTCCTCTGCTTTTGCAGGCTATGGCATGGAATGGGCTGTGTAAGTTTGTTACATAACCTACAGCTTAATATTCTCAATATGTACGTTTTAGGTTTTGTTTGAACTTGATTCTTTTGATGGCTTGCAGTTACATTATAACAGCTGGAGCTGTGACTGCTCTTTGTGCAAGTCTTATTGGTGCAATTATTCCACAGGTATTAACCATATGATTATATTTAGTTACATGCAACTTGAACCAAGTTGCTTCAAGGAAACAAGACCAAGTAGGTTCGCAAATAACGAAGAGCAGCAAAGTCATTCTGACAACCTAAAAATCTTTTACAATCTTGAGCAAGTATAGAGCTGGATTAAATTTTTATTAAACAGAGACTGACTTGTCAGAAGGATTTTTTTTTAATCAAACTGAGGAAAAAATGATGCATTTTGAAACAGAGAGAATCTTTTCTCTCTCTTGGGATAAAATCCATCTCTCTTTCTCCCTAGATAACAATTCCCTCTTTCTCTCTGTGGCAAACAAATAGCCTCGAATACTGATGGCAATGGCTAGGGATGGATTGCTGCCATCATTTTTTTCAGACATTAGTAGGCACACTCAAGTTCCTGTCAAGGGCACCATAGCAACTGGCATCTTCATTGCAATCCTAGCCTTTTTTATGGATGTCTCTCAGCTAGCGGGAATGGTAAGCTACAAGTAGGAAGATTTCCATGAGTAAAAGAATGTTTGGGAAAATTCAAAGAGAAGTTAGAAAATTTGGCTTCTTTTTGCAGGTTAGTGTTGGCACATTGCTCTCATTCACCATAGTTGCTCTTTCAATCTTGATACTTAGATATGTTCCACCAGATGAACTGCCTTTCCTGCCATCTGACCAGCAATTGAATGTGTGAGTATCATTTGCACAATGACAATAAACTTATGATTTGTTGAGAAGAAGCTGAAGCTCTTCAAAATTCTTGTAACAGTTGTGGTCGACATCGAGATGCTTTTGAAACAGATATGGCTGGTAGGCCTCTTCTTCAGAATGTAGCTCAAGGTATCCTTCTCATGTTATTGATTGTTCAGTGAAAAGTTTGTTTCGAGTTTGATGGTTTGTGGCATACTGTGAGCATGTAGAGACATGCCAGATAATATATTGGTTTGCATGCAATTACTTATGTCTTTTTTGTTGAAAGCTTTCTCAAAATTGTGTGACAATTACCTTGCTGCTTAGAATATAATATGCTTCATTGGAATTCATTTTATTATAAAGTTATCTGTAGGAGAGAACTTGTCTTGCCTTATTTGATGGTTCTAGCTTGAAAGCTTGTCCTTTTTATCTCAGTTTGTCTGCCACCTAGCCTTTCAAGGTTCTCTAAGAAGTTCATTATTCTTCCCCAAAAAATCTCTGTATTTTTCTGAAAATATTTTCTTTTAGTCATATGACATCTGAACCCTTTAAAAACTGAAAATGTGCTTTGCGTATCCAAGTGCGTGCACTTCTATATGGTCTCTCTATTTCTATTTTTTCTTTCCTTTCTTTAAAGATGTAGCAACAAGAATGTAAACAAGCTTTCAAGCTAGAACCATCAAATAAGGCAAGACAAGTTCTTTCCTACATGTGCTTTGCGTATCCAAGTGCGTGCACTTCTATATTGTCTCTCTATTTCTATTTTTTCTTTCCTTTCTTTAAAGATGTAGCAACAAGAATGTAAACCAACTCGTTTACCAATGTTTGTGCTCATCAGAAAGAATCTATAAGATTTCTCAAGACAACTAAGTTTCCACTTGATGATGTTCTCTCAGATGTACCTATACTCTCTTCCCTAAGCATAATGCTAACAAAGTGTAGGAGCTACCTTGCATTTCCTTATGATTGTGTGGGGAGTGTCTTCTGGATCAGGCTTTATCTAAGTTATTCGGAGTTCAGACTCTTCACTTCCGGTACCGCATCCGTGTCGACACGGCATGGGTGTGGGATCCATATCCGATTTGCCGGCACAGAATCTGCTGGGACTTAATTGGAAGGTTCGGAATAGGCTTACGACCTGAAATTTGGAAAAAAAATTCGGGAAAAGTCGCCAGAAAGCTAGCTGCCTCACTGTACTCTAATTTTGGTGATCGGAGGAAATTTAGAACTGGTAGCCATAAGCTTGGAATGTTCCAGCCCCTAACAGAACTTTTTTTCTTCAAAAGGAACTAGCTGGAAGGAGATTGTGTTGTGGATAACCAACCAAGATAGAGAAAACTCAACCTCCTTGATAAAAATAGAGCCATAGTATTTCGAGGGAGATAATAACTAACCTAAAAAAGGCAGCAAGGACTCCGATACCATGAAAAATTTTCAAGAAGGACAAACTTCATTGTTTTTCTTGATGAATATACAACCCATGAGAATGGGTACTCCTCGTGGGTACTTAAACTGTTATACAATGAGTCTACTACGACCGAAGGAAAGACAATATCACATAATCAGTTACATCCAATACAATAACATTCTACTCCTTTAATTAAGCTATTGGTATCAATCAACAATATATTCTCCTGTTATCATCACTATTGGTTGCCTGAAATCCTGTTTCGATGCTGTAACAGGATCTATGCTGTCCTTGTTAACTGCACCCTCTAAAGATCTTTCAATAGAGTGAGCATTTAAATACATTGATACTGTACATTAAAAGATCATCAAGGATTCCCAATTCTGCGATCATCAAAACTCATTTCTTTTTCAGCCATCAAAAAAATGGTTTTCTCAATTCTGCTGGATACCTGCAAATCAGAAAACAATATTAGTGATCAAAGTGATCTCCATTATCCTCCCATAGGATTTGAACATGATTATGTGAACTGTCTCTCCATTCATTGCTTAGTCTTCTCATGTTCTGCATGATCTAACCCTTAGATAGGGCTCATTCGACTTGTTACTGTGAATCAACCTCCTCCCCTGTACTTCCAGCTTCTGGAAAGAGCCATTATATCTTAATGTTCAAAGCCAAATTAGCCAGGTAATCAGCTATATTATTTCCTTCTCTTCACACATGTTCCACAGCCACATACCTATTGCCTGTGATTCTCCATATCTCCTCCATCATACTAGGGGTGGACATTTGGTATTTGGTTCCGTAATTTTAATGTTTGGTTTCAGTAATTAGGTAATAGTTAATTGAAAGAAGATACCAAATGCCAAACTTTGAGTCTGGTAAAGATCAAACTTCGGTATTGAAGAGAAGATATTTTGATAGGATATATTCATAGTTTGTCCAACGTTTGACATGTTAGCTTTTAATTATGGAGGTTTGATCTCCACTCTCAAGACTTAACATTATGAATTTGGCATCACAGGTCAATCAAGATGTTCAAATCACTCGATGATGTTACCCATTATAGGGTAAAAAATTCATCAGTTGGGCGTTTGGTATTTGGTTCGGTATATCTGATGTTCGGTTTTGGTAATAATTAGTAATTAAAACAGATACCAAATTCTGAACTTCCAAAGTTCGGTCTAGTGTGGCAAATAAACTTCGGTATGGTTATTCGGTGATTCATACCCACCCCTAATTATCCAAGACCCCTGTTACCTTCTAAAAGAAGCTTCAACCCATGGTTCCAATGAACTAATGGTATTCCTAGTTTCTGCGCCTTCCCTAGATGTATTTTTTTTCCAGAGGTCTGTTGCTTCCCATATCTCCTTTCTGTACAGTTGCCTCTTGGATTTTGTCACTGATCTTCCCTTTATTCCCTCTGTTGTGTTCCACATTCCACCTTTCTCTTCCATTTATGTTCTCTACAACCTTCCTGACTTTAGTGTCTTAGCCTGCATTTACTTATCCTCGATAGGTTTCTTCCCTTCAATAGTGTCTCTTGCATACTCCTTTCTTCTTCCTCCTCCCTTCTTGGACGAAGCTCGGGACGGAAGGATCCGACATCTCTCCATATCATGGCCCTTGAATTTGCAGTGTAACAGTATTTTGGTAAGTAATCTGTTGTCGGGCTTTTCTCTTAGGAAGTTATAGTATTTAATGGTGTGATGGTCTTATAGGACTTACTTAAGTAGATGTAAAGCTTATAAAGAGAAATGGATAGGAGAGAATGTGTTCCTACTTTTATGGATAGTTGGCTGGTGTTTTTTTCTTTTTTTGATCAGGCAGATAGCTGATGAATTTCTTGACAGATTGATGCTAAACAGTTGTGAATCGTGGCATTGTTTTTGGGCATATTAATTAAATGATTGTTATTTATAAAAAAGAGGGGGGAGGGAAAGAGAGAGATGAGCTGCAAAGCATCTTTATTCATCAAGTTTCCCGTTGTCCTCGTGATTATTTGAGCGATGGTTTCCTTGCTTCTCATAAGACTGGGCATTGTTGGTGCTTATCCAAATTATGATTGAGAAACAAATGCTATTTCAGATGAATTTTCTGTGAGTTACATTTTCTAAATGAATTTCATATCTTTTAGTGGTGCGTAATTTTGTATATTTTCAAGATAAACTCAGGAGAAGAAAACTTGCTGCTTGGAGTATTACCATGGTATGCTTTGGAGTTATTGTAGTGGTAGCTGCTATTTCCACTGAAGGTCTATCCAGGTAAGGAAATTAGTTTCAAGTCTTCGATAAAATAATTGTCAAACAAATGTACAATGTTCTTTTCTTATATATATATATTTTTTGCTTCTGAGATTAAAGCATATAATGGTGGTTATAAAAAAATTGAAGTATAGATGGCTTCCTGACTGAAACATCTTGAGTCTCAAATTTATGGATCACAAAAAAATTAACGTATCATCCAAAGGTTCCTATTTTTAGAAATTCTGGAATGCTGTCTGATATAGACCATTTGCGGGTGTTACGCCTTGCCCGTGCTGCTTGAATGACTTCCCAGGTTAGGAGCATCTTTGGAGCCTGGAAAGCTCGTCCCACATTATGAACCCATGGTATAGCAAACAGTAGAGAATAATCCAGAAACTTTTGTTTCCTTAGAATGATGGTTTGAAGGGCTTCGGTGAGGGACGTTCTTGGCAAAGATTGGACGTCTTTGTATTAGACCTCACTCACTTTATTCAAGTTGGAGACCAAAAGCCAGAAGGATATGGGGGCATATCAGTTCTGTGGGTGATGACAATGGTGGTTGATGATTTAGCTTTTTCTGTTCCAATATGGGTAGAGTCAATCCCAAGGGTAGAAAGAAATCGTCAGATTATTAGTCGAGTGGTAACAGGTGCAGTGGTGGAGCCAGAAATTTCACAAAGGGTGTTCAAGAATAGCACAAGTAACTTTTTTTTTGATGAATGGGTGTACTGAAAATTTTAAAATCAAACTACGTAATATTAATAATTAAAGGATAGATTTACCCCCGAACTATCATAAATGGTATGCAAATACCCTCCGTCATATTGTTGGGACATTGGTGCCCTGCAGTCCAAAACTAGAGCATATATACTCTCACGTGTCCCTATTTGGTCTTCCATTAGATTGAAGGGCTTATATGCTCTAGTTTATGGACTGTAGGGGCACCGATGTCCCAAAAGTATGACGGAGGGTATTTGCATACAATTTATGATAGTTCGGGGGTATATTTGTGCTTTTTCCCATAGAATTTCTTTTATGAATAAATGTACCAAAAATTTTAAAGTCAAACTGCATAATATTTAGCTTTAATGTACATATTTAATTTAATATAAAGTGATAGTATAGAGCAGAAAAAAGGAGAAATTTTAGCATATAATGAAATCATTTTAGGCTTCAAGCGGTGACGACAATAACAATGAGACCCGAAAAATAAAGAGTAGAATCGAACGAGTTTTTAAAATTAAAATTTTATATGGAACCTTTTTCGCTTTTAGTAGCTTATTAACTTCAAATTAAATAACAACTTTTAGATTTTATTTAAAATTTTAATTAAGAAGAAATTAGACCAAAATATTATGGATCTTTATAGGGAAAAGAACACTTGTATCCCAAAAAGGGTAACTTATTACAAGCGGCTACCCCCTTACTTTCAAACCTATCTGTTTTTGACGACTAATGGACATTTATTGCTTTATTCCATCAAAGTATATATATACTATTATACTCTGATGGTTACCAAAGAAGAAGAAACAGTACTTCAATGAAATAACTTGCCTCCGAACTTGAATTTACCAATGGTGGGTGGCATTGGATAGAAGACTCGAAGTCTTTTAATTTGGTATGGAATGGGACACATAACTATTCATATTCTAGGAGATATACTCTATCAAAGTTTCACCCAAGTAAAAACTTGTACCAAAACTCAATCATAAAGAAGCTTTCAGTTCAACTTTGTGCTAGAGGATTTTCTAATCTTAATTTATCTCGAAAGCTATTCCCATACTAAAGAATTAACCGTAAGACTTATGCACAAGTAGAAATCATGGGGTTCGGGTCTATACTATGGAGAATGATTTGGGCCTTAGTTTAGAATTTCTGGGGTGTTACAATAGGCTATAGCAGGTTCCATGGAGTTGAGCACACAAGCAATCACCACTGAGTTTTCTGACCTCCCGGCATTCATGCTTAGGTCTGCTGGTTCCGTTTTTCTTATTTTTCCAGTTAGGTGCTCAAGTTTCCTCAGACCATCAATTACCAAATGGACAGATTGCACCAATTCCAAAAAATTCTTGCCGATCAGCCTATGAGAAATGAGCTGAAAGTACAAATGAGGAATCATCTTGGTTCATCGTTGTCTCAGCTGGAACTTCGTTAGATAACTCTAGACTTATTGATGTTGCTGAGTGACGTTACCCGACAAATGCAGTTTAACAGCACAAGACAAAGCTGCTCTCATATCATGTCAGTTTTGATACCATAAATGCTCTATTCTGTTCATCTATAGAGGTAAAAACTTATAGACAAGAGAAAAAAAGATTTGAAAGCTAGTCTCTTAATTCTAGGAGATTTGAGTTTCAAGGGATGATTTCAGCCTGATTTTATTTTCTAGAAATCTTCACAACCAAGCAAATCTGATGAATCCATGTAGATCCAACAAATCCAATTTTATCGCTGTCGATCATAATCGGCTCTTCACAAATCAACAGAATTTTATAAGATGTTTTAATCATATGACATGATCGTAGATTACGGGGTGTTAGAATACTAGTACCTTTATAGGTGAACAAAGCTGTACTTTAAGCTTAAGAGTTGATTTCTGATGGCTGCACAATATTTTCCTTTAGAGTTTATTCATCTTCCCAGATTAAGTATGTTTGTTACATAACGTTCTCTCTTTTTCACCTCTTCAGTTTTTGCCCATTTCTGGTATTTTTAACCCTATAAATTGCTCACTATGTCAGCATTCTGTGCTTTATATTGAGTGGAATCGGTGGTATGCTTGTAATCTGCTGTTTGACTGTGCTCAATTCTATTGATCAAGCTGGCACTAAGGAGAGTTTCACGAAACCGGGAGGTATTGCTAAAGTTCTGTAATATTTGCAGTCATTATTACATGTTACTCACTGTATGAACATGCATAACTCCTTTACTTGGAAATATATGTAGTCTACTGGAAAAAACAGGCTTCATTATACTAGATAAAATATGTTTTTATGACATGGAACTTAATTTTGTTAAACAATACTCCACCCGTTCCATTTTATGTGGCACCTTTTGACTTGGCACGGTGTTTCAAGAAAAGAAAAAAAGACTTTTGAAACTTGTCGTCCAAAACAATCCTTAGATATTTGTGTGGCTGAGAATCATTTCATCAAAGGTAAAAGGGGAATTATAAAGTTAAATTATTTCTAATAGTAAAGTGACATTCTTTTTGGGTCGGACTAAAAAGGAAAGAGTGCCACATATAGCAGGACAGAGGGAGTAGTAATACTCAGAATTTCACGCTTCCACTGAACTTGCCTTCTCTTGCAATGGATTTAAAATTTGTATGCATTCAATATTCTAGGTGGCCTTTCTGGGACTAGCCAAATGAGTTCTTCACAGGATGCCTGTAAATTTTGTTCATTCAGTTATACTAGATAAAGTGTGTTTTTACTAATTGGAACTTTATCGTGTTAAAGAATAGTTAAGACTCAGATTTTCACACTTCCTCTACACTTACTTTCTCTTGCAATGGAATTGAAGTTTATATGCATTCAATATTCTAGGAGGCCTTTGGGGACTAGCCAAATGAGTTCTTTACAGGCTGCCTGAAAATTTTGTTCATTCATTACAACACTGTGTTCTTTTATCGATGAAAATTGAGCTTTCGGCACCTGGTGCGTCACTTTGTTTTTCAATCCTTTTAGCATCGATCTTTTTTAGATAATCTTGACTATTAGATGTTATTCATGGATTGAAATATGATCACCATTACAGTGCTTGATAAGAAAAAAAAATACGAAGAATGATTGTTTGCAGTGCATCCTGCTGGAAAGAAGTTTTTAACTTGGTTCTATTTCTAAAATATCTCACACTTTTAAATGTATTTCGTACTCCCTTGATTCATATCAAACAAGCAGTAGAGAGAGCATACTAAAGAATTTGGACACGAATTCTGTTACTATTTTGCATACTATTGGCTGATTTTGTCCTAAAAGTGCATCACAATGTCATTGAAGCATCTCCAATCTGTTGTCTTTCAGGTTTCATGTGTCCATTTGTGCCTTTCCTACCTGTAGCCAGTGTTCTTATAAATACATACTTGTTATTAAATATTGGGTAAGTCCTCATATTCCTTTTCTTATCTCAAGAACTAGTGAGCTTGTCAAATATGCATGCGAATTACTAAAAATGCTAACTGCAGAGCTCAAACGTGGATACGTGTTTTGATATGGCTTGGTGTGGGAGTTATCATATACATATTTTATGGCAGAGGACATAGCTTGTTGTTTGATGATGTTCGAAGGCCTATTACACATACTGATGATGATCATGCAGATGCAACATTATCTTAGGTTAATCTCATGTATCAATTCTGTACGTTACCAGGCATGAACCTTGGCTGTAGAATACTGAAAAGTACCATATACTTGTGAACTTATTGTAAGATAGAAAAATTGCAGAAGTCATGATGCTGAGAGCCATATAATGTGGTGTATATAATCATTCAAATTGCCTCTAGTTAATTGAGGCCTGCTGATAGCATTATCTTGTATTTTGCTGATATAGATGGAGTTGCTTCATAAGTTTAGGATGAATAAAGTTAAAGTGTAATATTTTCTGTACTATAGACCAGACTATAATAATGTTAATGATAAAAGCTAAGAAGTACTTGGTTAGCATGTTTTTTTTTTCTTTAGTAGAACAAAAGGACTCGAAGAGAAATTGATAATACATTTGTCATAAATTCCAATAAAACATAATAAGAATATTTTTGGTTTTTTATTGCATTGTCACTTCTATTAATGCTTGTAAATAACTATTTATGTACTCCCTGTCACTTTTATTTATCATGTAACGCTTTTTAAAGTCAAATTGATTAATTTTTAAAGTTAAATTAAATTACATTAATTCGATATTTTAAACAAAAGAATTGGATATTCAAAAACTATATGGAAAGTACTATAAATTGCAATTTTTTGCATATCAATATAATGAAAAAATACATCTTAAAGTATTAGTCAAATTTTATATAGTTCGATTATAAAAATGGAAATCATGACAAATAATAATGGACCAAGAGAGTATAATTTAAAGAAATGAAGTTTACCCTTGGATTAAGCCTAATGACAACACAGGAGAAAGACATGTGGCAGATCTAGGACAAAGTTAGTTATTATTTGTTTTAAATTTCTATTTTTTTTAAAAAAAATAATCAGTTTTGATAGTTTTTTCATTTTACAAATTTTTATAGTTATTTTAATTTTTATAATTTGTTTCTAAAATTTGAATTTTGACAATTTTTAAATGATAATGATGGTTATCTATTTAATCTAATTTTTAAAGTGTTCTAAATCTGTAAAAGAGATTTTCTCAAAAAAAAAAACAAAAAACATCCCAACTATTAGGAAAAAGCAGTAAAATATAAGGATAATATTAAAAAGAAAAAAATATATTTAAAAGTTTCATATTTCATAAAACTTAATTACGGTATTGCATCAGTAGTCTATGTAATAAATTGAGTAAAAATTAAACAAAAAGTATCTATTAGATTAATTTAATTTAAATTAAGAATATATTTATATTTATATTTATTAAAAAAAGGGAAAAAAATAAACTAAATATTACCACCTTAGTGCACGTCTCTTCCCCCATTTCCCCACTAACTTACAAACAAATATAAATATATTGTATTTATAAAAAACTATACCTTAAATAAATAAAATATATATTTATGCATATACTAGTGGGGATAAGGCTGTGCTCAATATTTATTGACTAAGTTATTTATTAAAATAGTGTTGACCAAATAATTTTAAATTTATTATCTAAAATGCTTGAATTACAAAATTGTAGATTTGTCTATTTTACTTCTCCTTTTGATGTCTTTCCCAAAGTTAGAGTTTCTAATTGAGAATTGATTCCTTCCAAGTCTACACCTTTGCACATTTGCATGGATTTTTCTTCCAAATAAAGTAAAGCTAATAACATACCATAACCTTCTTGTCCCTCCATTTTTGAATTTTTTCTTGCAATGTAATTTCATTTCCTTGTATTGGAAATTCATTCCATTACCCTCCATACCTATTTACATGTTTTTCTTACGGAAAATAGATGTTCTTGTTATTTCACAAAATTAATGCGTAATTAGTACTACCTCCGTCACAATATATATTCGATTTTCTTTTTTTACTTGTTCATTTTGACAAATCAAGAAGTGACAAACTTCTTTTTATACCTATTATACCTCAATTAATTAATTTTGAAAAAGGTAAAACTTGTTGAAAATTTTAAGATTTTAATTCATCAACTTTATAATAAATAGAGGTAAAATACTAAATTTACTATGTCAATTATTACTTTTTAATAAGGATATCAATTTAAAAGTGAATAAATAATTAGGAACAGAAAAAGTATTAAATGACATTGTTGGAATACACAGGCTAACCTACAATAATATATTTATTTAGAAATGTACGATTACAATTACGATTATGATTATGATTATGATTTATTATTATAAAAATTAGTTGGGAAGTTAATTGTGAGTACATAGATAAAGAGTAAAGTTGTAGAAACTATAATTTTAAAGTTTAAACCTATCACATCAAAGTAACTAACAATTTAACAACCATATGCATGTGTCACGTTCATATTCTTGTGTTTTTACTTGTTTGTTCAAACATTACCAAAAAAGTATAGTCATAACATGGCTTTTGCCTTTAAGATTGATAATTATAGTGGAGACGCACCGTTAAAAGTTGTTATGAATTTTTTAGGCTTAAGTTATTTGTGGACCCTTAAAGTTGTCCACATAATTCACTTAGACATCTGAACTAGGACTTATACCTATTGAACACCTAAATTATCAAGAAATGTGCCTATTAAACACAAAACGCTGATGTGGCAAAATAAGTGTATCTCACTGCTGTTGAGAGCGTGAATGCATTTTTTTAATTTTTTTTAAAAATATTTATATCTACTTTGTTGACACTTGGCATTCATTGACTAAATATATAAAAAATTTAATTTAATTAAGCATAAATCTTTTAAATGATAAAAAAAATAAAAAAAATAAAAAAAGAAAAAACACTCCACACTCATCTTCCTTCAACCCACCATTTTTTAAAAACTTCAAATTTCTCTGCCTTTTGTTATGATTCATTTTTTTTTTAATTTTCTGTAAACAAAATACCTGCTGAATTTTCAAGAAGAAGAAAAAATGAACCATTTGGAGTTAAAAATTTGATCAATATCTGTACTTTTTTATTTTCAATAACTCCAATTGAGCAACTATCACAATTCATAAACTTATTAGAAATGCTATAAAATATTTTATATAATATTAATTTCTCTTTGTTGTCGATTTCAAAATAATTTATCAAGGTCAATTATATTTACAAAATCGAAATAATCGTCGAAGGAATAACATATAACGAAGAAAATGAAAGAGGAAAACATTTGGTGGATGAATTCGGAATGAGATGGGATTAGGCATTTTCTTTTTTGTTATGCAGAGAAATGGTGATTGTGGAATAACAGAGAAGAAGAAGAGAAGAAGATGAAGAAAAAAGGGCAGTAAGTTAGATGGGATGGGGGTTAGGTGGGGGTGGGGGTGGGGGGAAAGATTTTTTTTTAATCAATTTAATTTTTTCTATATTATTAAAGGAAGGAAAATATTCTTTATTTTTTAAAATTAATATAATGGGCCCATATGCCACGTGTCGTAGTTCTATTCGTAATTTTTGTCAAGATAACGAGTGTGCATTACACGCACAATATTTGTAAAGATAGTTGTTATTTTATGTTCAATAGATAAATATTTATTAATATTAAAGTGTCTAATAGGTAAGAGTCTCAGTTGAGGTGTGTAAATGAATTATGCGGATAACTTTGAGGGGCTACCGATGACTTAAGCCAATTTTTTAAAAGACATTAATTTTACGAATGTCCTATTACTTCATTGATTAATATATCAGATACTTTTTATGTCCAATAATATTGACTCTGCTTACTTAGGGCTATACAAACCGAATTATTAAGTCAAATCGAATCGACGAATCAAATTAAATCGAAAAAAAAAAAATCGATTTGTGATTTAGTTTGATTGGTTTGACGATTGAAAAAAAATCAACCACTCTTGTTTTGATTTGGTATTAGAAAAAAAAATTAAATTGAACTCAAACCGAACTGACCCACATATATATACATATAATTTATTTTATTTTATATAAAAATTAATTTATTTACATATAATCTACTTTGTTGATATATTTTTAGTTAGTTTATAGTTTTCAATTTTATATATGTTATTTCAAATTTGGGCTTATAAAATTTTGTAACTATTATATATATATTATTTTATTTATAATTAAAAATTATTATTTATAATTTACTTTGTTAATATATTTTAAGTTACTTACAGTTTTCAATGTTTATTATTTTGTGTTAAGGTATACTTATATTGTTATAGTTTTTCACATTCGAAGTTATCTATTACTTTGTAAGTATTTTTTGTATTCAGTTTGCATCTAGTCTTTAATCTTATTAGTGTAGCATAATGATCGTTGATATTTCAAAAAAAATATTTTATATTCATGTGAATTTGTCAATCTTTTTGAAAATTTCTATTCGCTTAAATTTTTCAAGTTTAGTTTATCACACACGTAAGTGAAAAAGTTTTTATCGCTTTTTCAAATGTGATATAGTTGTAAAAACCGAAAAAAACGGAAAAAAAACTCGAAAGAACCGACTAAAACCAAAATAAAAAAAACGACTTTATATGATTTGTTTGTGGCGCATAGTTTTTTCAAATTTCTTCCAAGAAGGTGAAAGTTTATCTACTATGCCACAAATAATAAGGTTATCTCTAATTTTAACCTCTTCAGACCTAAATTCTCCACATTCATGATAAAGTCTTGAGCTTGGTCTACCACCGATTTATTGTCCACCATTAGAAAATGAAAAAATCTACTAGCCGCATATTTTTTCATTCCTGCCTCTTCGGTATCATACTTACTCTGCAATGCCTTCCAAATTTTCTTTGCACTAGAGTAAGTTCTATCATAATAATCATTAAAATTATCAGATGGACAATTAAGAAGATAATACCGACACTTATAGTAATCACCATCATTTTTTTCACTTTCTCTAGATGAGAAATAGTTTTATCATCATTCATAGAGGTGATGTCTTCTTTATTAGGATTCTTCTCAGTTAACATATAAGAAACATTGAGAAGACTTAAGTAGAAAAGTATTTTACCCTTTCATCTTTTAAAATGGTTAGCATTGAACTGAAATGGTTTGTTAAGGTCTCTCATCTTGACATCCGCGGTTTTTTCAATTGTAGCCATCTTTGAATCTCCTTAAAATTGTTAGTGAAAATTTACAAGATAACAAAAAAAAAATACATAAAAAATACAAGATTACAATTGAAAATAAAATGAAGAAAATAAATCTCTTCAAGACTGAGGCACGGATATCTCGCTCTCTTTAAGGAGATTCAAGCTCACTGCAGCGAATGTTTTTCACCGAACCAGGATACAACAATCTTTACACAAAAGATAACTCAGTCTAAAGCTCCACAAAAAGAACACTTCCCTTCAACTAATAAGAACTCTCTTTTTTTACTACCTCTTTCACTCTATATTTTTCTCTTGTGTGTTGTGTTTATCAAACCAAATGAAGATCACAACTATTTATACTAGAAGAAGTCTTCCTAGCATTGAATAAGAAGATAATGGTGTAGTAAATAATAAAGATAATGATCTTAAGAGTTACATAAGTTACAAGGATGATAGAGTTACAAGGATAATAGAGGAGTAAAGAATGGAATAATAAGAGGGCTAATCATTGCCTCTAACGTGCATATGCACAACGGCCAACTTTTCAAACGTTTATCACAAAGTATTATGTTATAATGTCTTTGAATATTAATTATCCACTAAGTAATTAGGCACAAAGCATTGCAATGGCCATAACTCCCATGTCCTCAATTCCATTCCATTGTGGCAGAATGATTATTTTAGCCTATAACAAAATTATGTGAGACAAATTAATAATAATCAAATATTAAAATGCTCAAAAGGCCAACAAAAAATAGCAAAAGTAGGAATAAAATAATTTTTAAGATAAATATAATAACTTAATTAAGTAATTAATAAAGTATCTTTCGAATATAATTATTATTATGTTAAAATATAGCAAAGGAAAGTTGAGTCCTCTTTCTCCTCTAACTAAAATTAATTCATAGTTATCTTCTAAATTCATCAAGTTTCTTTAATTTACTTACATGCTGAAACCGATTCAATTTGTATTTCTTTGAAAGACTTTTGAGTAAATTTAAAGATGCAAAATTCCAAACACAAACTGAAACAAGTTGTGAAAATTACAGCCGGCACATTTTCTATTAGTAAGTAGTATAAGAAAGAGTAAGCCCAAAACTCATAGAAAATATACAAAAATGACAAAAAAAAAAAAAATCCAACAAGATGCATAAAATCAATTATTTAAACCATTACGAAACTGAACTAGCAATTTAACAACCATACGCAATTTGTCACATTCATTTTCTTGTGTGTTTTTTTCCCTTGTTTGACCCCACAAACACAAACTACTAAAAACAAACAAAAAAACAAGGCACATATTTGTTTGAACCTCTCTCATCCAGGCTTAGTTAACTCATCTCTACATTCTGCTCATCTTCTTGCTATTGCTTTTACCCATACTTTTAGCAATGTCTCTAAGCACAAACTTCTGGATTTTCCCTGTTGATGTCTTTGGCAGATCTTGTTTAATTATGACTGTCTTTGGTACCATATAATGTGGCAATTTGGCTCTACAATACTCAATAATGTCCTTTTCACTAATCATTTTATGTTTTCCATTCAGACTAACAAATGCACAGGGTGTTTCACCCCAGAATTCATCAGGTCGTGCAACGACTGCTGCTTCGTTAATCGATGGATGTGTATACAACACTGATTCTACTTCTACACTGCTCAAATTCTCTCCACCACTTATGATCACGTCCTTTGATCTGTCTTTTATTTCTAGATATCCATCACTGTGCATAACTGCCACATCCCCTGTGTAAAACCAACCGTTTCTCATGCATTTCAACGTTCCTTCTGGGTCTTTAAAGTAACCTAACATCACACATGCACCCTTGAGAACAATTTCTCCCAAGGTTGATCCGTCCCGTTGAACACTGACTCCTGATTCTGGATCCACCACGTCCACTTCCGCCATCCCTACGGTCCTAACCCCTTGTCTTGATTTCAACCTTGCTCTTTCATTAGCTGGAAACTTATTCCAATGATTTTTCCATGTACATGAGACTACTAATCCACCGGTTTCTGTTAACCCATAACCATGATGGACTACGAACCCAAGAGACTCCGTTCGAAACAGGACGGCAGCAGGAGGTGGGGATCCTGCTGTCATTATATAAACAGGGTGATTCAATGGCTTACTTTCAGGGGAATTCGACAACATGTTGAGTACCACTGGAGCAGCGCAGATATGAGTAACGTTGTGTCTGTTGATGGAGTTGTAAATGATTCCGGCGTCGAATTTTCTCAAACAGATATTAGTTCCACCCACAGCAGCCATTCCCCATGGGTAACTCCATCCGTTTGCATGAAACATCGGAAGCGTCCACAAATAAACCGGTTGTTTCGGAACGGACCATTCAAGCAACGAATCCAACGAAACAACGAAAATACCCCTATGGCTATGAACCACACCTTTCGGAGCGGAAGTAGTTCCAGAAGTGTAATTCATCGCAATCGGATCAAATTCACTTCTCGGACGAATCCAATGAAAACACGAATTCCCTCTTTCAACCAATTCCTCATAAGTACTGGCAAATTCATCAGTTTTTTGAATTGGGAATTCGTCGTCCTCGATTAGAACGAGAACCGGACGGGGAGATTCAGGTGGAAATAACGAAAGAACTTGGAGAATTAGGGATTTGGATTGACAATCAACGAAGATGAGTTTAGATTCGCTGTGACGAAGGAGTACAGAGATAGTCCGTGCATCAAGACGGAGATTGATGGTGTTGAGTACAGCACCCGCCATGGGAACAGCAAAGTGAAGCTCATACATGGCAGGAATATTGGGGGCAACAACAGAAACAACATGATTTCTTTGAATACCCAAAGATACAATGGATGAAGCAACTTTTAAGCAACGAGAATGGGTTTGAGACCAATTGTAAGTAGAATGGTTGTACACAATGGAAGGGCAATCGCCATAGATAATAGCAGCTCTCTCCAAGAAGGTAATTGGAGTAAGAGGAGTTGAATTTGGTGGCGTTGGCTTTAGCTCATCCATTTTTTTGTGCTATGATTTATGTCTTTGTTAATGTTATTATATAGATACAAAAAAAAAATACTAATTTTATTTTATTTTTTTATTGAATATATTTATGTAATTATCCTTGATAATTTAGATACAAAATAAGGAGAAATATTTACAAGTTACTATAATTAATTCCTAAAATCTTGCGTTGCTTCCTCATACGTCCGCCTCTATCTTATTTGACTAAAATTGTATTTAATTCACGGATTAGATTAACTGACCGTAAATTTTGTAACATCAAATAATTGTAAATTACAGTTGCAAAGAAAACGTATCTCCATTTATTGCCATTAGTAATTTAAAAAAATCTACTTGATTATTTCAATTCTCACAATTTAAAAGCATATGGTCCTCACGTTTTCTGCTTATTAATTCACGGTGTCATATTAAATTGATCATTTTTACTTTTTCTTTATGTATTTAAAAAATTATAATAAAATATAATTTTACTTATTTATCGCTTAAATTTATTGGAAATTTTACAAAAAATATGAACACTCTAAAAAAAATTACAAGGGTAATATAGCATCAAATAATTAATTAATAATTTTTTGATATAGTAAATTGATCGACTAATAGGAGATAACTATATTTAGTATAATAATCAACTAATATGGAATGAATAAATATTATTATCTTTTCAATATTATTATTCATTGTGATTAACTATATTTCCAAATGAATCTTATCTAGAAATGGGACATATCAAAAAGATTTTTAAAAATAACTATCTATTTTTGACTATTAAATGTCAGAGATTTGATTATTCTCTCTGTATGATAAATTATGATATTGACAATATGAAAATTATGTAATACTAGCATGAAGAAAAAAGCTTCCAAAATAAATATAAATCTCTTATTCTTAATAGTTAATTGAGGTTTCTATTTTGAATTTTGATATTGAGCCTTAAAAATTGGAAAATTCTGATATGAGATTTTTTTTTCTCCTACAAGTGAGTCCTAATAGGTATGAAAATCCGAATTAATTAAGTTATGAGATTTCTACACCCATACTTGTTCAAATTGTACTATTCAATCCAAATCCAAGTGTTTGAAATCTAATTAAATTAATAAATTTTATTATAAAATAATATGATTTTTTTAATCTAAATATGATTAGGTGTACTTATAAATCAAATCTATCTCCAAAAATTGATTTGTATATACACCATTAAAAAAAATTAATAGTTGACCAGATTTTTTGTAAAAAAAATTTCTACGTGGATGTAAACGACGTGAATAAAATTAAATCGAACCAATTTCCTTGGTTTTGATTCCCATCCGTTTGTGGTGGAATTTTTTTTTTAAAAAAATAAGAAGAGTGAATTTACAATATCTTTCTAGGAAACCTCTTATCCAATTATATCATTTTTTTGGTTTTGATCAAAAAATTTCATCCACAATATTTAAAAAATCCAAAATATTGGTTTAAACGCTATGGGATAGCTACGCTATGATCTTTAATTAATATATGTATATAACTTATATAAATAGCATAGTGTAAAATCTAAATTATCTTCTATCTTTATTATTTTTGTAAGTACTTAAGTCCTTTTTTTAAAAAGATATTTCAAATATATAATTAAGGATTTGGATACATTATTGTTGATACTGTTGCACTTATTAAGAAAAATAAAAGCTGAAAAATCAAATTAAATCTCATAGTACTCATTTGTTGCACTAATTAAGGAAAAAAAGTTGAAAATCAAATTAAGATCTCATAAATCACGTTATTTCATTTCCAAATTATTGTCAAGAATTCAAAATTCTATAAAATAACAAATCAAAAAATTCAAAAATTAAATTTCTTCTTCTTGTTCATAGGTTCTCTGTTTCATAAAAAAATTTGTCCAAATTTTGGATAAGCGAGGTGAATTATGAATGATACAAAAGTGATGAAATTGTTATTAGATAAAAGATTCCATTTGTGAATTGTAACGACCTGTTTAGTCGTTTTGAGCAGCAGATTTTATTTCTGAAAAAACTGTCTGAGACGACGGATCCCACGACTGACCGTCATAGGCACGACGGACCATCGAGGGGGTCTCGTTCCAAAACACTTGGAATTCTGAAATTTGGGTACTGAAATCGACTCTCTGAACTTCGTGACGAGGTGGCAGGACGGACCGTCACAGGCATGACGGGCCGTCACAGACTCTTTAATAAATCGAGTCTCTGAACTTTGTGACGGAAGCAGCAGGACGGACCGTCGCAGGCACGACAGACCGTCACAGTCAGTGTAACCCTGACTGGGTCGGATTTCTGTTTAATATTTCAGGGGCGTTTTGGACTATTCCTGCTTATAATTATAAAGTTAGTGGTTGAATATTAATAATCCAATTTCTTGAGGGTTAAAGGAGATAACCTTAAATTAATTAGTGGGTTACTTTTTTCATCTTTTATACTTAATTATATGCTAATTAGGGTAAAAGAAAAAGGGTTTAAAAAAGAAAGATAGAAAGAATAGAGAGAAGAGGGAGAAACGATCAAGAGAGAGAGGAACGAAGAAGAAAGCAAAGATTTTGAGGATTAGCTTGCTTGATCACAATTCTTCGGTGGAGGTAGGTTATGGTTTTTATGTTATTTCATAGTAAACTCTTAATAGCGAATGATATGTATTGGGTAGTATTGTAAAACCCTTCTATATGCTTAATTGTGTGTTTGCATGATGTGATGATATAATTGTGATGAAATAAGCATGATGAAGCTATTGAATCCTAAATCTTGAAAACCTCTTGCTAATGATGATGCCTTGGTATAAAAGAAGGCCTGATAAACTAAAAGAATGAGGTTAGGGGATCGGGTGTCACGAACCGACACGTAGTAATAGGGGGATCGGGTGTCACGAACCGACACGTAGTAATAGGGGGATCGGGTGTCACGAACCGACACGTAGTATTAGGGGGATCGGGTGTCACGAACCGACACGTAGTATTAGGGGATCGGAGTGTCACATTCCGACACAAGAGGAATAAAGAGAGTGAATCTTGAATTAATGTAATATACTCAGATTTAATGAACCTATTTCCCAAATGAGTATGGTATGGGGGCTTGCGTCCTCATGGGTGTACTTGGCGTACTTATTAATGATTATAGTACTTGTTGTTGCTACCTGTTGAGTATTGTAGTTGATTTTATGATATTATCTGATATATACTGTTTTCTATGTTGAGTTGGCCGATGATATCTACTCAGTACTCGTGTTTTGTACTGACCCCTACTTGTATGCTTGAATACAGAGAATGTTATGGATGTGGAGAGACTAGACATATTAGGAGGAATTGTCCAAAACCGAGTTACAGACCCCCAATAATCAGAGGTAGAGGTGGTCATGGAAGAGGCCATTATTCGGGAGGACGTGGTGGCCGAGGTGATGGTGGTCACCAAAACGGCCGGGGTAACGGGCAAACTGGAACTACTGCAGCGCAACATGGTAGGGGCAACGGGCAGACAGGTGATAGGGCCCATTGTTATGCTTTCCCTGGGATATCCGAAGCGGAGACATCTGATGTTGTCATCACAGGTAATCTTTTGGTTTGTGATTGCATGGCTTCTGTATTGTTTGATACTGGATCCATATTTTCTTATGTATCTTCCTCATTTGCTAATGGTCTTAATTTACATTATGAATTGCTTGACATGCCTATTCGTGTTTCTACTCCGGTGGGTGAGTCTGTGATAGTTGAAAGAGTGTATAGGTCTTGTCTTGTGACTTTTGTGGGGAGCAATACTCATGTAGACTTGGTTATCTTAGAAATGGTTGACTTCGATGTAATTCTGGGTATGACTTGGCTTTCTCCAAATCTTGCAATCTTGGATTGTAATGCTAAAACTGTGACGTTAGCCAAGCCTGGGACAGATCCGTTAGTGTGGGAGGGTGACTACACTTCCAATCCGGTTCGTATCGTCTCCTTTCTTCGTGCTAAGAGAATGGTTAGTAAGGGTTGTTTAGCTTTCTTGGCACACCTCAGGGATGATACCACCCAAGTACCTTCAATTGAGTCGGTTTCGATAGTCCGCGAGTTTTTAGATGTGTTTCCTGCAGACCTTCCTGGTATGCCACCGGATAGAGATATTGACTTCTGCATCGATCTTGAACCGGGTACTCGCCCCATTTCTATACCCCCTTATAGAATGGCTCCCGCTGAGTTAAGGGAGTTAAAGGCCCAACTTCAAGAGTTGTTGAGCAAAGGCTTCATTAGACCAAGTGCATCCCCTTGGGGTGCTCCTGTTTTGTTTGTGAAGAAGAAGGATGGAAGCTTTCAGATGTGCATAGACTACAGACAACTGAATAAGGTAACGGTTAAGAACAAGTATCCTCTTCCTCGCATTGATGATTTGTTCGATCAGTTACAAGGCGCTTGTACCTTCTCAAAAATCGTCTTGAGATCTGGTTATCATCAATTGAAAATACGGGTAGCAGATGTGCCCAAGACTGCTTTTCGGACCAGGTATGGGCATTATGAGTTCTTAGTAATGTCTTTTGGGCTTACGAATGCCCCTGCTGCTTTCATGAGCTTGATGAATGGGATTTTTAAGCCATATCTGGATTTCTTTGTCATTGTATTCATTGATGATATACTGGTATACTCAAAGAGCAAGAAAGAACATGAGGAGCACTTGAGAATTGTGTTGGAAATGTTGAGGGAGAGAAAGCTTTATGCCAAATTCTCTAAGTGTGAGTTTTGGCTAGATTCAGTGTCCTTCTTAGGGCATGTAGTTTCTAAGGATGGAGTGATGGTGGATTCATCTAAGATTGAAACAGTGAGGAATTGGGTAAGACCTACTAATGTGTCAGAAGTAAGGAGCTTTGTTGGTTTAGCTAGCTACTACCGCCGATTTGTCAAGGGGTTCTCTTCTATTGCTTCCCAATTGACAAGCTTGACTAAACAGAATATTCCATTTGTATGGTCGGACGAGTGTGAAGAAAGCTTTCAGAAGCTCAAGACTTTGTTGACTACCACACCATCCTTACCCTGCCAGTGGAAGGTAAGAACTTCATTGTCTATTGTGATGCATCCTATTCGGGTTTGGGTGCAGTACTAATGCAAGAGAAGAATGTAATTGCTTATGCTTCGAGGCAATTAAAGGTGCACAAACGTAATTATCCGACCCATGATTTGGAGTTGGCTGTGGTAGTGTTTGCATCAAAGCAATGGAGGCATTATCTATATGGGGTCAAGTGTGAATTCTATGCGGATCATCGTAGCCTACAGTATGTCTTTACTCAGAGGGATTTGAATTTGAGACAGAAGAGATGGATGGAACTACTGAAGGATTATGATGTTACCATCTTGTATCACCCATGAAATGATAATGTTATGGCAGACGCCTTAAGTAGAAAAGCAGGGAACATGGGTAGTTTAGCCCACTTACAAGTTTCTAGACGCCCATTGGCTAGAGAGGTTCAAACTCTGGCTAACGACTTTATGAGGTTAGAAGTAAATGAGAAGGGAGGATTTTTGGCCAGTGTGGAGGCGAGATCTTCTTTTCTTGACAAGATCAAGGGAAAACAGTTTGATAATGAGAAACTAAGCGAATTCGAGATATGGTGTTGCGAGGAAAGGCTAAAGAAGCAATAATGGATGAGGAAGGTGTTTTGAGAATTAAGGGAAGGGTATGTGTGCCCCGTGTTGATGATTTGATCCACACTATTCTTACAGAGGCTCATAGTTCCGGATACTCTATACATCCTGGTGCAACCAAGATGTACCGTGACCTAAAGCAACACTTTTGGTGGGGTAGAATAAAGCGCGACATTGTTGATTTTGTTGCCAAATGTCCAAATTGTCAGCAAGTAAAGTATGAACACCAGAGTCCCGGAGGAACACTTCAGAGAATGCCATTCCTGAATGGAAGTGGGAGAGAATTGCAATGGACTTCGTGGTTGGTCTTCGAAAGACATTAGGGAAGTTTGACTCTATTTGGGTAATTGTGGACAGATTAACTAAGTCTGCTCACTTCATTCCGGTCAAGGTGACCTACAATGCAGAGAAGTTAGCCAGACTCTACATCTCATAAATTGTTCGATTGCATGGAGTTCCACTTTCCATCATATCAGATAGAGGTACGCAGTTTACTTCTAAGTTTTGGAGAACATTGCATGCTGAATTAGGTACTAGGTTGGACCTTAGTATTGCATTCCACCCTCAGACCGATGGCCAGTCGGAGCGAACCATTCAGGTTTTGGAGGATATGCTTCGTGCATGTGTGATAGAGTTTGGTGGTCAATGGGATAACTTCTTACCCTTAGCAGAGTTCTCATACAACAATAGCTATCACTCAAGTATTGATATAGCCCCATTTGAGGCACTGTATGGGAGAAGATGTAGGTCTCCCATTAGGTGGTTTGATGCATTTGAAGTTAGACCGTGGGGTACTGATCTTCTGAGAGAATCGTTAGATAAAGTGAAATGCATTCAAGAAAAGCTTTTAGCGGCTCAAAGTAGACAAAAAAAATATGCAGATCGAAAGGTTAGGGACTTGGAGTTTATGGAGGGTGAGCAAGTCTTGCTGAAGGATTCGCCCATGAAAGGGGTGATGCGGTTTGGTAAGCGAG
This sequence comes from Solanum lycopersicum, assembly GCF_036512215.1. NCBI lineage: Eukaryota > Viridiplantae > Streptophyta > Magnoliopsida > Solanales > Solanaceae > Solanum > Solanum lycopersicum. Next base: position 47,408,929 of record NC_090801.1, on the reverse strand, counting down.
GTAAGCTAAGCCCAAGGTATATTGGTCCATTTGAAGTTCTGAAGCGCGTGGGGGAGGTAGCTTATGAATTGGCCTTACCCCCAGGATTGTCAGGAGTGCATCTGGTATTTCATGTGTCTATGTTTAAAGGGTACCATGGGGATGGAAACTACATCATTCGTTGGGATTCAGTTCTGCTTGATGAGAATTTGTCTTATAAGGAGGAGTCTATTGCTATTTTAGATAGAGAAGTCCACAAGTTGAGGTCGAGGGAGATTGCATCCATTAAGGTTCAATGGAAGAATCGGCCGGTTGAAGAGTCCACTTGGGAGAAGGAGGCTGATATGCAAGAAAGATACCCACATCTGTTTACAGATTCAGGTACTCCTTTTCGCCCTTGTTTCTTCTTGTGATCGTTCAAGGACGAACGATGGGTAAATTTGTATCTATTGTACGACCTGTTTAGTCGTTTTGAGCAGCAAATTTTATTTCTGGAAAAACTGGCTGAGACGACGGATCCCACCATGGACCGTCATAGGCACGACGGACCGTCGAGGGGGTCTCGTTCCAAAACACTTAGAATTCTGAAATTTGGGTACTGAAATCGACTCTCTGAACTTCGTGACGAGGTGGCAGGACGGACCGTCACAGACTCTTTAATAAATCGAGTCTCTGAACTTTGTGATGGAAGCAGCAGACGGACCGTCGCAGGCACGACGGACCGTCATAGTCTGCGTAACCCTGACTGGGTCAGATTTCTGTTTAATATTTTAAGGGGCGTTTTGGACTATTCCTGCTTATAATTATAAAGTTAGTGGTTGAATATTAATAATCCAATTTCTTGAGGGTTAAAGGAGATAACCTTAAATTAATTAGTGGGTTACTTTTGTCATCTTTTATACTTAATTATATGCTAATTAGGGTAAAAGAAAAAGGATTTGAATAAGAAAGATAGAAAGAATAGAGAGAAGAGGGAGAAACGATCGAGAGAGAGAGAGGAACGAAGAAGAAAGCAAAGATTTTGAGGATTAGCTTGCTTGATCACAATTCTTCGGTGGAAGTAGGTTATGGTTTTTATGCTATTTCATAGTAAACTCTTAATAGCGAATGATATGTATTGGGTAGTATTGTAAAACCCTTCTATATGCTTAATTGTGTGTTTGCATGATGTGATGATATAATTGTGATGAAATAAGCATGATGAAGCTATTGAATCCTAAATCCTGAAAACCTCTTGCTAATGATGATGCCTTGGTATAAAAGAAGGTCTGATAAACTAAAAGAATGAGGTTAGGGGAACGGGTGTCACGAACCGACACGTAGTAATAGGGGGATCGGGTGTCACGAACCGACACGTAGTAATAGGGGGATCGGGTGTCACGAACCGACACGTAGTATTAGGGGGATCGGGTGTCACGAATCGACACGTAGTATTAGGGGGATCGGGTGTCACGAACCGACACGTAGTATTAGGGGGATCGGGTGTCACGAACCGACACGTAGTATTAGGGGATCAGAGTGTCACGTTCCGACACAAGAGGAATAAAGAGAGTGAATCTTGAATTATGGTAATATACTCAGATTTAATGAACCTATTTCCCAAATGAGTATGGTATGGGGGCTTGCGTCCTCATGGGTGTACTTGGCGTACTTATTAATGATTATAGTACTTGTTGTTGCTACCTGTTGAGTATTGTAGTTGATTTTATGATATTATCTGATATATACTGTTTTCTATTTTGAGTTGGCCGATGATATCTACTCAGTACTCGTGTTTTGTACTGACCCCTACTTGTATGTTCTCTTTTTGTTCATTGTGGAGTGCAGCAAACGTACCGTCGTCTTCAACCCAATCGCAACTCTAGCCAGTCTTCATCACACCAGATTTCAGGGTGAGCTAAAACTTCTAGCTTGGACTGGATCTTCTTCTTCATGTCTTGATGCCTTGAAGTTTTGACATAGACTAGCTATTATTTATGTTTTAGTTTCTTAGATACTCTTAGCTTTAGTAATTTGAGGATAGATGTTCTTGTGATGATGACTTCCAGATTTTGGGGATAATGATAAGTTTGAGTTTTAGAAGTTGATTATTGATTTTGTTAATGAATTTTAAGTCTTCCGCATTGTTTTTCTATTTATTATGTTTGAAATGTTGGGGTTTAGATTGGTTGGTTCGCTCACATAGGAGGATAAATGTGGGTGCCACTCACGGCTCGATTTGGGTCGTGACATGAATCTTCAAGTTCATCGAATATATCCTTTCGATGAACATCATCGATAAGATGCTAATAAAAAATGTCATAAACTTTGAAATAATATATATTTAATATTAAATTGTAACGACCCGTTTAGTCGTTTTGAGCAACAGACTTCAATTCTGGAAAAACTGGCAGAAGCGACGGACCCCACGACGGAACGTCATGGGCACGACGGACCGTCGAGGGGGTCTCGTCCCAAAATACTTAGAAAATCTGAAATTGGGTACTGAAAATCAACTCTATGAACTTTGTGACGGAATGGCAGGACGGACCGTCACAGGTGTGACGGACCGTCACAGACCCTTGGTGGAAATTTGGGTCTCTGAACTCTGCGACGACCTGCAGGACGGACCGTCGCAGGCACGACGGCCCGTCACAGGTTGCGCAAATCCCAGGCAGAGTCGGATTTCTGGTGAAGTTTTAAGGGACGTTTTTGGACTATTCTTTCCTTAATTATAGACTTCGTGGGTTTATATTAATAACTCAAATTCTTGAGGGTTAAAAGAGGTAACCCTAAGTTAATTAGCGGGGTATTATTGCCACCTTTTATTCTTAATTATATACTAATTAGGGTAAAAGAAAGAGGGTTGAATAAGAAAAAGAAGAAAAGAACAGAAAGAGAGGGAGAAACGAACGGGAAAGAGGAGAAACGACAAGAAGAACAAAGCTTTGGGAACTTGCTTGCTTGATTTCTAATCTTCGGTGGAGGTAGGTTATGTGTTTCATGCTTTCATAAGTAAACTCTTAATAGTGATTGATATGTATTGGTAGTATTGTAAACCCTACTATATGCTTAATGGTATGTTGCATGAATATGATTATGTGATTGTGATAAAATAAGCATGATGAAAATATTGAATCCCAAATCTTGAAAAGAAACTTTAATATACATTATTAATGATGATGCCTTGGTATAGAAGAAGGCTTGATGAATTAAAGTAATGGGATTGATGATGCCTTGGTATAGAAGAAGGCTTGATGAATTAAAGTAATGGGATTGATGATGCCTTGGTATAGAGAAGGCTTGATGGTTTACAGAATGATATTAGTGGATCGGGTGTCACGAACCGGCACGTAGAATTAAGGGATCGGGTGTCACGAACCGACACGTAGAATTAGGGGATCGGGTGTCACGAACCGACACGTAGAATTAGGGGATCGGGTGTCACGAACCGACACGTAGAATTAGGGGATCGGGTGTCACGAACCGACACGTAGAATTAGGGGATCGGGTGTCACGAACCGACATGTAGAATTAGGGGATCGGGTGTCACGAACCGACACGTAGAATTAGGGGATCGGGTGTCACGAACCGACACGTAGAATTAGGGGATCGGGTGTCACGAACCGACACGTAGAATTAGGGGATCGGGTGTCACGAACCGACACGTAGATTTAGGGGATCGGAGTGTCACGTACCGACACAAGAGGAATAATGAATATGAGGGATCGGAGTGTCACGTACCGACACAAGAGAATTAAAGATAATGAATCTTGAAAGATGTTAATATACTCAATCTAACGAACATGATTCCCAAACGAGTATGGTATTGGGGCTTGAGTCCTCATGTGTGAACTTGACGGTAATTGTTAATGATATAGTGCTTGTTGTTGCTACATGTTGAGTATCATAGTTGATTTTATGATATTACTCGGTATATATTGATTTCTATTTTGAGTTGGCCGATGATATCTACTCAGTACCCGTGTTTTGTACTGACCCCTACTTTTAAGTTTTCTTCTTGTTTATTTGTGGAGTGCAGCAAACGTGCCATCGTCTTCAACTCAACAGTAATTCAAGCCAGTCTTACTACATCGGAAATTCAGGGTGAGCTAATGCTTCTAGCTTGGACTGGATCTTCTTCTTCAAGTCTTGATGCCTTGAACTTCCGGCATGGACTAGCTTCTTATGTATTTTTAGCTTCTTAGAAACTCTTAGAATTAGTAGTTTAAAGTAGATGTTCTTGTGATGATGACTTCCAGGTTTTGGGAATAATAGATGTTGAATATTGATAGTTATTGAATTGATTTTATTAATGAGTTAAGTCATCCGCATTACTTTCTGTTGATATACGTTGAAATGTTAAGGGTTAGATTGGTTGGTTCGCTCACATAGGAGGGTAAGTGTGGGTGCCAGTCGCGGCCCGGATTTGGGTCGTTTAAAAAATCATTTATATTTCATGAAATTATATAGGATGAATTCATAAATTTTTTTTAAAAAAGATTTATAATATGAAATAAGAAACAAAAAGGAAATAGAAATGATAATATAATACTGAGGCGAGAAAAAAAGTTCTTTTTTAGTAAGTAAAATAGAAAATTGGGTTGGAGTTGGTTCTCTGAAAAAATAGAAAACTCTATATTTGAAGAGTAAAATAGAGTGTAGGGTTGGAGATGCCCTAAACATTTCCTAACTTATTTTAAATTATTTTTCATATATATTAAACACTTCTAGAAATCAAAAACCAACTTAATATTACTTTTGCAAATATCTTTATAACTTTTGTTTTTTGAAAAAATTGGCTTATCCAGGATAAGTGTCATCATGACTTAAATTTTAGATCGTGATAATAATATCACTCAAAACTATGAAAAAATAATTTTTACCACAATAAATTTGTATATTAATAAAAAGTATTAAAAAAATTAATATTAATTAATTATTATTAGATTTAGTATCGTTATATATTTTAAGAACATTTACAAAGAGTGCTAATCATCTTTAAAAATAATATTTAATATTAATTGAATTATTAACGTTAATTAAATACCGCTGAAAATGATTTTCAATATAGAAATTGAGAACCGTATGGTACACATCTGAAAGAAATAAGAAAATCTATTACTCCATCTCTATTTGTTATTCTTGCTAAACAGCCAGAAAAATATGGCCGAAATTTGGCCAGAAACGTACAAAGATTACACTAACCTTTTAATTTAAATAAAAAGAAAATGTTTTAACGTGTTTGTTATTTCCTAAAATTACAATTTAATTAGAACACTCATTCATAGGTTTAGAATATGAAAAGTCCCATCGAGACAATATTTTTCTTCAATTGTAACAGCTACTTTTAATAATAAAATCATCCCACAATAATCGAGAATTTTTTTTTTTGAAAGAAGAAAAAAACAGAACATTAAGTTTTCTTTTAATTATTATGTAAAAATAAAAATTAAATATTGAGACGAGGACATCTCAAAATACATTAAACCTGGTAATGTAGATAATTATAGAAATTGCGCATAAAATTCATATGTGTCAAATCAAAGAGAGTCGGACATTGGTAGTATTAATCATACAAGTATTTCCTCCTATATTACGTTGTCTTGATTAAGTTGTGAATCATCACTATATTTGTTACTAAAATGATTTCCAATTAAGTAATTTTTTAAAATTATTATGTTTAAATAAAATTAAACTATATAATTTAATCATTTTAAAATGTAATTTATAAAATATTGAGACAAGGATAACTCAAAACACATTACACTTGATAAATATCAATATTTATAGAAATATGCATATAGCTCACATGCGTCGAACCAAAGAGATTCATACATTGATATTATTAACCATATAAGTTTTATCTCATATATTATGTCGATTTGATAAATTATGAATCATTACTTATGCTTGTTGCTAAACTGACCTCCAACTATGTAATTTGTTTAATTGTTAAGTTTAATAAAATTAATCTGTATAAATAAATAATTTTTAAATATAATTTATAAAATATTGGGATAATGACAACTCAAAATACATTAGACCTGATAATTGTCAATAATTATAGAAATCATGCGTATAGCTCATACATGTCGAACTATAGAGAGTCATATATTAAGTATTGATCAAACAAGACTTATCTCCTATATTACGTAGATTTAATGAATTGTAAATCATTACTTATATTTATTACTAAATGACTTCCAATTAAGGAATTTTCTTAATAATTATATTTAAATAAAATTACACTATATATTTAAATGATTTTTAAATGTAATTTGCAAAATGTTGAGATAATGAAAATTCAAAATACATTAGACTCGATAAATATTGATAATTATAGAAATCATGTGTATAGTTCATATATGTCGATTCCAAGAGAAAAAAATATTAATATTATTAATCATACATGTTTTATCTCTATATTATGTTGATTTGATAAATTATGATTCATTACTTATATTTATTACTAAAATGACCTTCAAATTATATTAAATATTTTTTAATTATTATGTTTGAATAAAATAAATTAGTGTTAAGTAAATTCAATTAACACAAATATTTTGGCCATAATCTGTTGTAATATCAGTTAAGTGATTTTTTTTTATTACAATACAATCAACAAGAATATAATATAATTCAAAAAATATTTTTTTACTATTGATGTCATAATTCTTATATTTAAAACATACTTGAAAATATTTTTCTTTTTTACAGATGGGTCATCTAATCTACTTAATGATGAATGTGCTCTTTGGTAGAATTTGTGGTATAGGGATTCCATAGTACATAATTGATTATGAAATCCTCAACAATTGATGCAATTAGTTATTTTTAATATGTTGAAAAACGATGGAATATCCAAAAAATGAATTTTCCAAGAATATATTTAATTTTTAAGTTAAAAGGATAAAATATTTAAGAAAAACTAATTTATAGTGTGAATGAGTCTTTTTACCATTCTGATCAAATTACGGCCCAAATTTTCTTGGGAAAAGAATTTTTCCTATATCGTATTACCTTTTTAAATTGATTTTACAACATATGTGAGGATTGAGAAAAGGAATAAACCATTAAATAGCAATTAAAGTCTTGTTTTTCTAGAGCCAAAAATTCTCCCTTTTCATTAAAGGTGTATATCATAGTGACACATTGCTAATGGATAGATTCATCATTTACACAAATCAAGGCTAGTGACTATGTCCTACCACTACTTTTGCAAAGATCAAAAGACTCATCAATACATACTCCAATTACTACATCAAGTAGCCCTTTTTGCACAATGGATATTTTCCTTTGGTGTCTTGTCAAAACATTACTCTAGAAAAAGGACTAACAAAGGGTCAAAAATACTTTTAATCTATTGAAAAAAATTTAAAAATATCTTCATTTCATTTTTTGGTCTAAAAAAATGTTAATTAATTTATTAACAAACTTTGTAGAAAATGTTTTTTCCTCCCCTATTTCAGCATCATATGATAATTGTATTTTTTTAAAATTCTTTTAATGATAATTATATTCATTAACTCGATTCCTGCAAAATCCACAATAGTTTGGCAACATGGATTTTTGCTTTTTTTTTTCCTTTGTATTAAATAATAAAAGAATATGTACAGTATTAATTAACTAAATTTTGACCTTTTTCACTCTCTATTATTAAAAATTTTAACGATATAAAAAAAAATATTTTTTCTTTCAAATATAGTTAGATTTAAATATTTTGGGATAATCTAATTTTTCCTATTAAGAATATGAATAAATAAATAAAAAAATAGAAAAAAATTAATTAATAAAAAAACTCAATTTAATTGAATTTAGGTTAAATATATTATAGACTAAAAGATCGAAGGACAAGTATTATTTAACCACAAACAAAAAAAAAAGAATATTTTTTTGACTAAATGATAGAAAATAAATATTTTAAAGCCTTTTTCAATTGATTAGGGGTATTTTTGACCTTCTTATTTTTTTTGTATATACCCGTTTCCGATTGGTTAGGGATATTCTTGGCCCTCTTATTTTTCAAATATGCACGTTTTTGTAGAAATTTTTTTCTTTTCTTTGATAGAGAAAGTTCAAATAAAAAAAATTAAAACTAGTATGGGAGTGTAGGTCCAAGTTCTTTTAATAAAGCTTTATATATTTCCAAAAAAGTACTTTCGTGGAGGACAACAACAAATATGAAAATATTCGGTTGGAGTCAGAAAAAAGAACTAAAATTATTAGACATTGAATTGTAAAAAAAATTAAAATAAAAGATTAATATTCGGGATCGTATTTTATCATAATTCCCACTTAGAAAAAAATTGAAATTTTGCAAGCAAAAGTTATAAATTCACTTAAAATAATTAATTATATTATTGATTTCAAATAATATTTTAAGTTGGAGTTGAAATAATAAAATATCTTCTATTAAAAAGTTAGCTTACGTCTCCAATTGATCAACCACTTGGAGATAGAGATTGATCAATTGACACTTTGATGGGCACCAGGCTGAGTCAATGATTTCTAATTTAAAAAATTATTTAAAGTCTTGATGAGTTGTTAAAAATTTAACATTTTATATGATCGCATAGGTATGATGTATAATTATATAATAGAAAATCGTATATATATATTTATGATTTATTTATGTACTATTTATATATTATAGTTATTCATTTTTTTAACAAGTTAAACATTTTTAAATCTCTATCAAATTGCTCTTTAACAATTTTAAATTTTAGATTTTAGTTCTTCTCGATCTAATGAAATAAGGACCTTCTACCTATTGATCTACAAATAAAATAAAATAAAAGAATTTGTAACTTTATTAAATTTTAAATTTATTGAATAAAAGAAGAACAACGAAAGAAAGACGTAAGTTTCATCTATTCATTTATAATTGATTTTTTATTTATTTATGGCAAGACTGCATCTAGTCTTTTTTTGTTAAAAAAAAAGAAGAAAGTCATTTGTTTTCATCTTGCTTAAAAGTCTTGCCATAACTTGACTTTATCAACTCGAATTAATTAGTTTATGTAATCCATAAATTGCACCTTGGACCGCTACCAAACTCTTGTTTATATTGGTTTGTTTTAAGTAAAATTAAAATAGTTTTTAAAAGAACATATAAATTGTTTGCCTAAGTTAAAAAATAATTTATAAGCACTTAATGTCAAATTAAAATATGAAAAACAAGTCAAAAATGAAAAATCTCCAATCGATCAAACGGATATTTTAGATAATTACTAATTGAGTTTATTCCGAATAAGAAAATTTGACTCACAATTTGTATAATTTCCCTTGCTTCATTTATTTGAAAATCTAGTATCATTTTGGATTTTCTTTCTTATTTAGTATTTATAACTTTCACATTTAGCAAATATAAAAATTATATTTGTATGCTATAATTGTATTTGCATAATGTGCTCCATGACAAACACAAATAGCATCGCTGGGGGCATCAGATTTCATTTGTATAATTCGTTGGCAGTTTCTCATTTGTATAAATCTCTGGCAGCCTCTTAATTCAATTTTATGTGTTTGTACATCTGCATAAAATTTAAATTTGTATACAATTGAATCGAAATAAAACATTTGTATATTAAATCTCTCTCTCGCTTTATACAAACACAAATTATACATTGTATTTTGTTTAATTTGTGTTTGTATCAAGCCAGAAAGAGAGAAAGTCAAAAGAGAACTAGGCAGGGAAAGATTTATATTGTATAATTATAACTGTATAGGACGAAGAAATATGTATTTGCATGTCTATATACAATTTTTTCTCTCTTTATACAAACAAAATCACAATTTATACATTTGTGTTTGTATAAAGTGAGAGAGGCGGGGGAGAGTCTGGCAAATGATAGAGGGAGAGTGGCGAGCGAGAATTTCAGGAAGAGAGGCGAATAATAACAGTTCGCTACGGGTTATAATTAAATCAAACTGTGGTTATAGCATTTAATATAAATTAATAATTTGTTATTATGTATAATTTTCCCTTTATTTATTGATTGGCCATTTCTTTTCCACAATAATAAATAAAGAATAATACCTTGCACCTGTTTTCTTAACTAGGTGAGGTATAAAGATTAGACTAAAATAATATAAATCCATTAAACAAACTGGATTATTCATTGAGTTTATCCCTAAACTTATACTATTCATCTATGTATATTCTCTAGATTTTATGAATCTTTTTGGACAAAAATGTATCTATTTATTATGATAAATAATATGACGACTTTGGAATAATTTCTCAACCTATATATAAAATTGTTCATTCACCATTGTGAAATACATACAGGAGAGACAAGAAGACATTTGAATAACATATCTATACATTCTACTCCCAATATATTTTGTCTATATTATTTATAGTATATTGTTTATATTTTACAAACTTATGGATAAAGAAAGTCCCAACGAGTATACTTGGGTGAACACAATTAAAGATTTTACAAAAAAAGTGTGTATAAAATTAGATTAGTCCTTTGAATTTGATTGGTATAACTAGGTTAGATGTGTCATATTGATGAAAAGATTGATTTCGTGATGATGATGATAAGGTCTAATAGAACATGATGATATTAAGAGTTTGTGATCAATTGTGATTGGGATGCAACTATATAATAAAGATTGTTGGTTAAACGAATTTTGTATGATAAATATGACTTGCGAGTATCTAAAATTGTGATTTTCTACTATTTGCTGAGAAACGTGATTGTATGTCAAGTAGTAGGTGATGGGAAACCGCTGGAATGAGCTAGAGTCATAATGAGAAAAAAAAAACTAGTGAAATGTAGTGCAACCTTCGAAAAAAGGTGAGAGCAAAAATATTTGATGTAAATGCCAGCGTTAAAATATCTTTAAAAGAGTTGAAAATTAAGTTCAAAGACACATGATATCATTTGTTTTGTTTGGGTTATGGTAATAGTGTCACATGTTCATCAGATTGATTAAAAACTATTGGATAAGACTTGAGAAAGAATTGTACAGAGGTTTGGATCAAGTGTAATGAAAGTTTTTTTGTGATTTTGAGTGTAGTAATGAGTCTATCGATAATATTTACTCAGTATATGTTGGGTTAAGGAAAAATTACATGAATTGATACTTTTTAATAAATAATTATTGATTTTAGTAATATTTTTTTATTTATTATCATTTATAGCAATATATAGTAATATTATGTTAAATCTGCAATATGTATTAAAAGTGAATTATGTATCCAATATATATGTATTACAATTTTTTTTTTAAAAAAAATATATTATGTTTGTTTGGTAAAAAATTGATACACTATATTATAAGTATATTAAAATGTGTGATAAATATATTATCCATGAATAAAATTTGTATTATTATCTTTATGAATATTATTATTATAATGATAACTATTTTTTAAATATAGTATAATTATGTAAGTTTCCTACTACTAACCCCTAATTGTACTTTCCTTTATTTTTCTTTGGTGGTGAGTCAACTGGAGTGTAACGACTTGTTTAGTCGTTTTGAGCAGCAGACTTCAATTCTGGAAAAACTGGCAGAAGCGACGGATCCCACGACGGACCGTCATGGGCACGACGGACCGTTGCAGGGTCTCGTTTCAAAACACTTAGAAAATCTGAAATTGGGTACTGAAAATCGACTCTCTGAACTTCGTAACGGAATGGCAGGACGGACCGTCACAGGTGTGACGGACCGTCACAGACCCTTCAGAGAAATTGAGTCTCTGAAGTCTGTGACGGAGCAGCAGGACGGACCGTCGCAGGCGCGACGGGCCGTCACAGACTGCGTAATCCCAGTCTGGGTCGGATTTCTTGATACGTTTTAAGGGACGTTTTTGACTATTCCTGCTTTAATTATAAAGTTAGTGGGTTAATGTTAATAAGTCTAATTACTTGGGGGTTAAAAGAGGTAACCTTAAGTTAATTAGTGGGTTATATTTGCCATCTTTTATTCTTAATTATATGCTAATTAGGGTAAAAGAAAGAGGGTTTGAATAAGAAAAAGAAAAGAACAGAAAGAGAGAGAAGAAGAATCGATAGAGAGAGACGAACGAAGAGGAAAAACACAAGGCTTTGGGAAATTCTTGCTTAATCACTAGTCTTCGGTGGAGGTAGGTTATGGTTATTTTATACTATTCGTAGTAAACTCTTAATAGCAAATGATATGTATTGGTAGTATTGTAAACCCTTCTATATGCTTAATTGTATGCTTGCATGAATGTGATTATGTAATTGTGATATAATAAGCATGATGAAGCTATTGAATCCTAAATCTTGAAAGATAACCCTAATCTACTTTGTTAATGATGATGTCTTGGTATAAAAGAAGGCTTGATGAACGAAAGTAGTGAGATTAGGGGATCGGGTGCCACATTCCAGTACCAGGATAGTATATGAGGATCGGAGTGTCACGTTCCGACACCAGGATAGAATATGGATCGGGTGCCACGTTCCGGTACCAGGATAGTATATGAGGATCGGAGTGTCACGTTCCGACACCAGGATAGAATATGGATCGGGTGCCACGTTCCGGTACCAGGATAGTATATGAGGATCGGAGTGTCACGTTCCGACACCAGGATAGTATATGGATCGGGTGCCACGTTTCGGTACCAGGATAGAATATGGATCGGGTGTCACGTTCCGACACCAGGATAGAATGAGGATCGGAGTGTCACGTTCCGACACCAGGATAGTATATTAAGGAGCGGAGTGTCACGTACCGACACGAGGGGAATAAAGATAATGAATCTTGAAAGATGTTAATATATTCAATCTAATGAACCGAATTCCCAAATGAGTATGATGAGGAGGCGTGAGTCCTCATTGATGTGCTTGGTGTTGTAACCAAGGGTTATGGTAACTGTAAATGCTGCATACTAAGGATATTAGTTGATTTTATGATATTGCTTAATATATACTGTTTTCTATTTTGAGTTGGCCGATGATATCTACTCAGTACCCGTGTTTTGTACTGACCCCTACTTTTATTGTTTTCTTCTTTGTTATCTGTGGAGTGTAGCAAACGTGCCATCGTCTTCAACTCAACCGCAACTCTAGGTAGTCTTCGTCACACCGGATCTTCAGGGTGAGCTAATACTTCTAGCTTGGACTGAATCTTCTCTTTCATGTCTTGATGCCTTGAACCTCCGGCATGGACTAGCTTTTATTTGTTTTAGCTTCTTAGAATACTCTTAGTTTAGTAATTTGATCATAGATGTTCTTGTGGTGATGACTTCTAGATTTTGGGGATAATAATAGTTATTGATTTTATTAATGAGTTTAAGTCTTCCGCATTATTTTCTGTTGATATTATATTGAAATGTTAAGGTTTAGATTGGTTGGTTCGCTCACATAGGAGGGTAAGTGTGGGTGCCAGTCGCGGCCCGAATTTGGGTCGTGACATGGAGACCCAAATTTTCAGATCTCATTGGAAGATTCTCATGAAAGAACTCCGGAAAAATTTCAATAGTTTTATTTTCAAATGTTGTTATTTTCATTATTTTTATTCTAGTTGTTATTATTGATGAATTTTTTTTATGTTTATTGTTTTAGTCAAATATTTTGTTTTTACATTATTATTATATCAAAGTTCTAAGATAGTTAACTCGGGTAATTACTGTGCTATCAATTTCACATTGTTTCACCGTTCTATCCAAATTATTTTCCCATTGTTTTGACATTTTGGTTTAATATTTCTTACTTGTTGAATGAGTTATACATTAAAATTTGCCAATAAAAAATATCTTTTCGTTAATTATAGAAGTTTTCTCAATGTTAAAAGATGAAATTTTAGTTTAAGTTTATATATATTGTATCTTAAAACTGGTCGATGATAAGACGAGTTCGAAGCCTAAAGGGCAAAAAAAATAATAAAAATTTCAAAAGTATACATGAAAAAATTTTCTAATCAAAAGGATAAAATCGCTATTGACGTACCGATTTATTTTAACGCCGTTAACAAATGAAAATCGATACTCTCTGAGTAATTTTGTCCAATTTTTTTTTTTGAAAATCGCTATCCCTGCAGCGTTTTTATAATATTTTTTAAAAAAAGTTTAAAGTCGCTGCTATGACAACATTTTTAATTAAAAATCTTCTTTTTTAGAAAAATCTTTAGAACTTTTTTTTTGGAAATCGCTGTCAAGACAATATATTAAGTTGAATTTTTTTTAAAAAAATGAAATCGCTACCTTGGCAGCGTCGTAAACTTCTTTTTCTTTTTTTAAAAAAATTGTTAATATTTTTTTAAATTTTATTTTATAAATTGGCTGGAATATAAAAAGTATAATACGATTTAAAATAATAGTTGGCTGAAATATTTATAAAATAAAATAAAAATTAAAAAGTATTGACAATTTTTTTTTAAAAAAAAAAAAGTTCACAAAAATCGCTGCCAAGGCAGCGTTTTACAATTTTAAAAATGTTAAAATATTTTTTAAAAAAAGATTCTCTAAAATCGCTGCCTTGGCTGCGATATCTTAAAAAAATAATTTCCAATCCACTAAAATCGCTCCCTTCATTTTTTTCTTCTTTTTTTTTTTTCAATTCAATTCACTAAAATTGCTGCCTTGGCAGGATTTCCAAGAATTCTACCTATTTTTTTTAACAAAAAGAAATTAAGGAAAATCGCTGCCAAGACAGCGATTTATAATTTTTTTAAAAAAATTTCAAAAACGCTACAGGAGTAGCGATTTTTTTAAAAATAAAATTGGACAAAATACCTTATAGAGCAACGATTTTCATCTGTTAACGGCGTTAAAATAAATCGCTACGTCAGTAGTGATTTTACCCTTTTGGTTAGAAATTTTTGATGTATCCTTTTGAAATTTTTATCATTTTTTTCCCTTTAGGCTACAGACTCTTAATAAGACGAGTTTTTATTTTGAATTTAATATTTAATTCATATATTTTTATTTAGTACTAACACTTTTACTAGTTGTCTTTACAGTTATTCGGAGTTGCTCCCCATTAATGCTATTCAAATGATGTTTGAGTTATATTCTTTATTAATTTATCATAGATTAATTACAATTTTACTTACAATTTACAGTTTCAAAATACATTCACTCCAGATAATTAATCAATGCTCTGGCAGGAAGTTCATAAGTTTATTTACAATACTTAAGAGAACATTTCACTTCAACATTACAGCCACTTCTTTGAACTAAAGTTAAATAAATTGGAAGGAAACAAAAAGTATGCATTACAACTTAGTGGTACTAGAAAATTTTTTAGAATTAAATAAGGGCATCTTAGGAAAAATTATTGTCCTTTATTAATTTGTTAAAATGGACAAGTAAATAGGGACAGATATAAAAAAAAATATGGACGAGTAAATAGGGACAGAGGGAGTATATATTAGTGTTAGGCAAACCTTACGCTAATTCTTATATTATTTTTTATTTTATTATTTATATTTCATGTTGCTTATACTTGTATATTTTTTATCTTCTCCTTACTTTGAAAAAAAATTATGAATGGGAACTACCAATTGGGATTTCGAAGGATGCCCACCTTTGTTCCTTTTAAGTTCATTTATTAATCGATTTTCTAGTTTGCCTAAAATTAAAATTAGGTAACGATTCATTTTAAATTGTTTTATCCATTTACCCCTTTTCAAAATTCTATTTTTTTTAAAAAGTTGATGATTGTCTTTTGGTGAGTCACGGCTACGTTCTCTCAAAGGATGTCAACACTTATTTCTCACGTTAATAAGATTTGAATTTCTGCATTATGATTGTATTTCGTAAGTTGAACAATTAACATATATTTAGATTGAATTCGTTGATTCGTCCACCTAGGAGGTTAAGTGTGAGTGTCATTTATGACTCGTTTTAGATTGTGACATATAATTAGAAATAATTTAACTTTAAAATTTATTCTTTACTTTTTTCTTTTGTTTGTACTTGTCACTGTTTGATATGACACATCTATTAAAAATAATTATTGATATATGTATTTTACTAAACTATTCCTAATAAATGATTTTACTTTTTAGTATTAGGTTTTGAAAAATAAGTATTTAATAATGAGGGTAAAATATGTAAAAAAATTGTATGATATCAAAAGTAAAATAAAAATAAAAATTTTATTTTTTAAAAAAGTGACAAGTAAAACGGAACAAATGGGATATTTAATTTTCTTTAATTAAAAAAATACAATTACATAAATATCTAAAGATTTTTTAAACCATAAATGTTTTTAAATTTTTTTAATTAAATATGGTATCAAATTAAAACTTACCATGTGAATATTTTTCCTTAATATTACTATTTCCTTTTTATATGTCGATCTCTTTCTATTAATAGTTGTTTTTAATATTTTCTTTATTCATATTTAATTGTTTATTTTTTTTATAGTTATCTCTAATTACTTGTTCATTTTGACGAATCAAAAAAAAATTTAAAAAAATTCTTATTATACCCTCAATTAATTACTTTGAAAAAGGCAGAACTCTTTGAAAATATTAAATTTTTAATTCATTTACTTCATAATTAATAGGGGTAAAATGATAAACTCACTATGTCAATGACTATTTTCTGAATAGGTGTGTCAATTCATAGTGAACAAATAATTAGGAACATATGGAGTACTTGTTATTCCATAAAATCAATGAATAAATTATCCTATTTTTCATTTTTTTTCCATTGTGATTTATTGACCATGAAAATATATATTTGACCAACTTAGAAAAGCTAAGTAAATGATTCATGTTCATTGGTTAAAGTAATTAATCAAATAAATTAATTTATATTCATTGATTGAAAACTTGAGTTCCAAAAACATTAAATAAGTATAGAATAGTAAAGTTACTCCCTCCGTTTTAAAAAAGCTAATCTATATTTTGGCCCACCTTCTAGGAAAGATTCTGTTTCAACTAAGTCTCAAATATAATACTAATAGGGGATAGTTGAGTTACTTGGGTAATATTTATTATTTAATATAAATATAAATTATAATTTATAAATATATAATATAAATCAATTAATAAATATTAATTAATCGAAACCAGACCGGACCGAAACCGAATAAATCGAAATGAATCGATACCGGTACACCAATATCAAACCTTGATTCCGTGTCCCGATTTAAGATGTCCCGTTCCGTCACATAGGCAACCAAATCGGGACGAACCAGAACGAATTGAAACGGTATCGAAATTGTACATCTCGTTCCGTTGCCCAGTCTTAACCTCATCATACATTTTAAAAGTCCTTTTTAGATTGTTATTTTACAAGAAAATAATCAACTTAATAGATCATAAAATTTAGAAAAAAGTGTTGAAAATATATTTTATTTAATATATTAATTACTTATTTCTCAAAACATTATTTTTCTTATTGATTTGGTTATTTTATTATTTATATTGCATGTTCCTTATATTTGTATATTGTTTTTCTCTTCTCCTTAGTTTGAAAAAAATGATGAATGAGAACTAACAATTGTGACTTTGAAGGATGCCCACCTTTGTTCCTTTTTCATTTATTAATCGGTTATTTAGTCTTTCTAAAATTAAAATTAGGTAACGACTCCTATTAAATTGTTCTATTCATTTATCCATTTTTAAAATTCTATCAAAATGAATTGAACTGATATCAAAACGGTACATCTCGTTCCGTCACCCAACCTTTTAACTTCATCATACATTTTAAGAGTCCTTTTGGGTTATTATTTTACAAGAACATAATCAACTTAATAGATCATAAAATTTAGAAAAAAATGTTGAAAATATGTTCTATTTAATATATTAATTACTTATTTCTCAAATCATTATTTTTTAAAACATTGTTACCATTAATTATATAGATATTATGATAAATACAGGTATAAATGCTTAAGGAGCATGCAAAGTTCAAAATAAAATGAAGAAAGTATTAAAGAATAATCCCTCAATTGTTTTTACTTATTAATTTTCTCTTTGAGAGTAAAAAATATTAACTTTGATTAGTATTTTAACATGTATTTTTTTATTGAATTGATATATATTATTTTTACTATTTCACACTACACTAATGAACTTCATGGCTGATTATACTTTGACAAATTGTAGTAGCTAATAATTATGTTATTAATAACTTTTTATTATTAAAATATCATGTTATGATTTTAGAATAATAAATTATCTATTTCATTATAAAAATGATTATTTATATCAAATTTAGCTATAATATAAAATTATGACTAGTGATAATAATAATAATGATATCATCAATGAAGGTTCTACACAATTTGGAAAAAGTAAGTACTTCATTCGTACTTGTACTTGGCACTCCAATTAATTGACATGCTTTTTTTTTAATGTTAAATACTCCGTTTCTATTTAGTTATTTATTTTAGAAATGACATACATATTAACACATCAACTATTATCATTGGTTAGTTACAAATATTATTCTTAACTTAAAAAATTATGTAACTTTCCAAGTATAATAAATGTATTTTCTGGTTTCAAAAAACATGCATTACAACTTACTAATACTAGAAATTTTCTAGAATTAAATAAGGACATTTTAGGAAAAAAATTATTATCCTTTCTTGATTTATTAAAATGGACAAGTAAATAGGGACATATATAAAAAGAAAAATATAGACAAGTAAATATGGACAGAAGGAGTATGACAAGTGAAAACAAAAATCTATTTTTGTGAGGTTAATAGAAGAAGTGGGGTTTTGGGTACATTGAGTACTTTAATTTTTAAAATTTAAGAATATAAATATGTTTCTTAAATATTTTATAGTCTTTATAATTTCTTAAATACTATGTCCGATTAAATGTTGTAATATAAAATGAGACAGAGGGAATACTTTTTAACTTTTAAAATAAAACACATTTTCTCCTTCGACTATATAGAAATTAAATAGGAAAAATTATATATAATAACAAACTATTAATTTAAATTAAATGTTATAACCACAGTTTGATTTAATTGTGCTCCATAACAAACTGTTGTCAGTCGCCTCTCAAAAATTCTCGCTCATTCTCTCTCTCCAATCTCTCCCTCGCCTGTCTCGCTTTGTACAAATAGAAATGTATAAATTGCGTTATGTTTGTATAGAACGAGAGAAAATTGTATCTACACATGCAAATATATATATTTTCGTCTTATACATTTATAATTATATAATATGAATAGTTCACTGCCTAGTTCTCTTTTGTCTTTCTCTCTTTCTCGCTTTATACAAACACAACTTATAGAAAAATACAATGTATAATTTATGTTTGTATAAAAGATAGATAGAACAATATTTGATATACAAACGTTTTATTTCAATTCAATTGGATACAAATTCAAATTTATACAGATATATAAATACATAAAATTAAATTTAGAGGCTGCAAACAAAATTATATGAATCTAAAAAGGAGCCACAATTGCTTCTTTGTATATATGTCTAGCGAAATAACCTAGCTTGTTTTGTATATACGTATAGCGAAATATAGCCATAACATGTTTAATATGAAGTGCAATTATATAAACTATAGCTATAACATATAAATGTTATTTTATATGTCATGACCCAAAACCGGGCCGCGACTGGCACCCACACTTACCCTCCTATGTGAGCGAACCAACCAATCTAAACCTTAACATTTCAATGTAATATCAACATAAAGTAATGCGGAAGACTTAAAATCATTAATAAAAACCAATTCAATAACTATTATTTTCCCCAAAATCTGGAAGTCATCATCACAAGAACATTTATCCTCAAATTACTAAAGCTAAGAGCATCTAAGAAGCTAAAAATACATAAAAGCTAGTCCATGCCGGAACTTCAAGGCATCAAGACATGAAGAGGAAGATCCAGTCCAAGCTAGAAGCATTAGCTCACCTTGATATCCGGAGAAATGAAGACTGGCTAGAGTTACTGTTGAGTCGAAGATGACGGCACGTTTGCTGCACTCCACAAATAAACAAGAAGAAAACAATAAAAGTAGGGGTCAGTACAAAACACGGGTACTGAGTAGATATCATCGGCCAACTCAAAATAGAAATCAATATATACCAAGTAATATCATAAAATCAACTATGATACTCGACATGTAGCAACAGCAAGTACTATATCATTAACAATTACCGTCAAGTTCACACATGAGGACTCAAGCCTCAATACCATGCTCATTTGGGAATTATGTTCATTAGATTGAGTATATTAACATCTTTCAAGATTCATTATCTTTATTCCTCTCGTGTCGGTACGTGACACTTCGCTCCCTCATATTCATTAATCCTCTTGTGTCGGTACGTGACACTCCGATCCCCTACTACTATGTGTCGGAACGTGACACTCCGATCCCCTAAATCTACGTGTCGGTTTGTGACACCCGATCCCCTAAATCTACGTGTCGGTTCGTGACACCCGATCCCCTAAATCTACGTGTCGATTCGTGACACCCGATCCCCTAAATCTACGTGTCGGTTCGTGACACCCGATCCCCTAATCTCCTTCTATCCATTCATCAAGCCTTCTTTCTTACCAAGGCATCATCAATCTCATTATTTTAGTTCATCACGCCTTCTTTTATACCAAGGTCTCATCATTAACAAAAAGATTAGGGTTTTTCAAGATTTGGGATTCAATAACTTCATCATGCTTATATAATCACAATTATATAATTACATTCATGCAAGCATACAATTAAGCACATAGCAGGGTTTACAATATTATCAATACATATCATTCGCTATTAATAGTTTACTACGAATATCGTAAGAGAAACCATAACCTACCTCCACCAAAGATTAGTGATCAAGCAAGCAATTTCCCAAGCTTTGTTTCTTTTCGTTTCTCCTCTTTCTCGTTCGACTTTCTCTCTCTTTCTCTTGTTCTTTCTATTTTCTTTATTCAAAACCCTCTTTCTTTTACCTTAATTAGCATATAATTAAGAATAAAAGATGGCAATAATAACCCACTAATTAACTTAAGGTTACCTCTTTTAACCCCCAAGTAATTAGACTTATTAACATTAACCCACTAACTTTATAATTAAAGCAGGAATAGTCAAAAACGTCCCTTAAAACAATTGAGGAATTCCGACTCAGACTAGGATTTACGCAGCCTGTGACGGCCCGTCGTGCCTGCGATGGTCCGTCCTGCAGGTCGTCGCAAGGTTCAGAGACTCAATTTCCTCCAAGGAGTCTGTGACGGTCCGTCCTGCCATTTCGTTACGAAGTTCAGAGAGTCGATTTTCAGTACCCAATTTCAGATTTTCTAAGTGTTTTAAAACGAGATCCTGCGACGGTCCGTCGTGCCCATGACGGTCCGTCGTGGGGTCCGTCGTCTCAGCCTGTTTTTTTTTCAGAAATAAAATCTGCTGCCCAAAACGACTAAACTGGTCGTTACAATAGATACCAATTTACCCATCGTTCGTCCCCGAACGATCACAAGAAGGAAAACAAGGGCGAAAAGGAGTACCTGAATCTGTAAACAGGTGTGGGTATCTTTCTCGCATATCTGCCTCCTTCTCCCAAGTGGCTTCTTCAACGGGTCGATTCTTCCATTGAACTTTGATGGATGCAATCTCCCTTGATCTCAACTTGCGAATTTCTCTATCTAGAATGGCAACAGGTTCCTCCTCATAAGACAAATTCTCGTCAAGCAAAACTGAATCCCAACGGATAATGTAGCTTCCATCCCCATGGTATCTTTTCAACATCGACACATGGAATACCGGATGCACTCCGGACAGCCCTGGAGGCAAGGCTAACTCATAAGCCACCTCCCCTACTCGCTTAAGTACTTCAAATGGACCAATATACCTTGGGCTAAGTTTACCTCGCTTACCAAACCGCATCACCCCTTTCATTGGCGAAACCTTCAACAAGACTTGTTCACCCTCCATAAACTCCAAGTCTCTAGCCTTCCGGTTTGCGTACTCCTTCTGTCTACTTTGCGCCGCTAGAAGCTTTTCTTGAATAGATTTCACTTTATCTAACGATTCCCTCAGAAGGTCAGTGCCCCAAGGTCTAACTTCAAATGCATCAAACCACCCAATGGGAGACCTACATTTTCTCCCATATAGTGCCTCAAATGGGGCCATATCAATGCTTGAGTGATAGCTATTGTTATAGGAGAACTCTGCTAAGGGTAAGAAGCTATCCCACTGACCACCAAATTCTATCACACATGCACGAAGCATATCCTCCAACACTTGAATCGTTCGCTCAGACTGACCATCGGTCTGAGGATGAAATGCAGTACTAAGGTCCAACCTAGTACCCAATTCCGCATGCAGTGTTTTCCAAAACTTAGAAGTAAACTGCGTACCTCTGTCTGATATGATGGAGAGTGGAACCCCATGCAATCGCACCACTTCCGAGATGTAAAGTTTGGCTAACTTCTCTGCATTGTAAGTCACCTTGACCGGAATGAAGTGAGCAGACTTAGTTAACCTATCAACAATTACCCAAATAGAATCAAATTTTCCCAATGTCTTTGGAAGACCAACCACGAAATCCATTGCAATCCTTTCCCACTTCCATTCAGGAATGGGCATTCTCTGAAGTGTTCCTTCGGGCCTTTAGTGTTCATACTTTACTTGTTGACAGTTTGAACATTTGGCAATAAAATCCACAATATCACGCTTCATTCTACTCCGCCAAAAGTGTTGCTTTAGGTCACGGTACATCTTGGTTGCACCCGGATGTATCGAATACCTTGAACTATGAGCCTCTGTCAGAATAGTGTTGATCAAATCATCGACGTGGGGTACACATACCCTTCCCTTGATCCTCAAAACACCTTCCTCATCGATTGTCGCTTCTTTAGCCTCTCCTTGCAACACTTTATCTCGGATCCAGATCAATTTTTCATCATTAAACTGCTTTCCCTTAATCTTGTCAAGGAAGGAAGATCTTGCCTCCACACAAGCTAAAAATCCTCCCTTCTCATTTACTTCTAATCTCATAAGGTCGTTAGCCAGAATCTGGACTTCTCTAGCCAATGGGCGTCTAGAAGCTTGCAAGTGAGCTAGACTTCCCATGCTTCCCGCCTTTCTACTTAAAGCATCCGCTACAACATTCGCCTTCCCCGGATGATACAAAATAGTGATGTCGTAGTCCTTCAGTAGTTCCATCCATCTCCTCTGTCTCAAGTTCAAATCTTTCTGAGTAAAGACATACTGTAGGCTACGATGATCCGTATTGACCTCACACTTAACCCCATATAAATAGTATCTCCATTGCGTTAATGCAAACACTACCACAGCCAATTCCAAATCATGAGTTGGATAGTTACGTTCATGCACTTTTAATTGTTGTGAAGCATAAGCAATCACATTCTTCTCTTGCATTAGCACTGCACCCAAACCCGAATAGGATGCATCACAATAGACAATGAAATTCTTACCTTCCACTGGCAAGGTGAGAATTGGTGCAGTAGTCAACAGAGTCTTGAGCTTCTGAAATCTTTCCTCACACTCATCCGACCATACAAATGGAACATTTTTCTTAGTCAAGTTCGTCAGTTGGGAAGCAATAGAAGAGAATCCCTTGACGAATCGGCGGTAGTAGCTAGCTAACCCAACAAAGCTCCTTATTTTTGACACATTAGTAGGTCTTACCCAATTATTCACTGTCTCAATCTTAGAAGGATCCACCATCACTCCATACTTGGAAACCACGTGCCCCAAGAAGGACACTGCATCTAGCCAAAACTCACACTTAGAGAACTTGGCATAAAGCTTTTTCTCCCTCAACATTCCCAATACCATTCTCAAATGCTCTTCATGTTCCTCCCTACTTTTAGAGTATATCAGTATGTCATCAATAAATACGATCACAAAGAGATCCAAATATGGCTTAAAAATCCCGTTCATCAAACTCATGAACGCAGCAGGGGCATTCGTAAGACCAAAAGACATCACTACAAATTCGTAATGCCCATACCTGGTTCTAAAAGCTGTCTTTGGCACATCCGTTGCCCGTATTTTCAATTGATGATAACCGGATCTCAAGTCAATCTTAGAATAGACACAAACACCTTTTAACTGATCGAACAAGTCATCAATGCGAGGAAGATGATACTTGTTCTTTATGGTTACCTTGTTCAACTGCCGGTAGTCTATGCACATCCGAAAACTCCCATCCTTCTTCTTTACAAACAAAACCGGAGCACCCCAAGGAGATGCACTTGGTCTAATGAAGCCTTTGCTCAACAACTCTTGAAGTTGGGCTTTTAACTCTCTTAACCCCGCGGGAGCCATTCTATAAGGGGGTATAGAAATGGGGCGAGTACCCGGTTCAAGATCAATACAGAAGTCAATATCCCTATCTGGTGGCATACCAGGAAGATCTGCAGGGAACACATCCAAAAACTCACGGACCACCGAAACCGACTCAATCGAAGGTACTTGGGTAGTGTCATCCTTGAGATGTGCCAAGAAAGCTAAACACCCTTTACTAACCATTTTCTTAGCACGAAGAAAGGAGATGATACGCACCGGATTGGAAGTGTAGTCACCCTCCCACACTAACGGATCTACCCCAGGCTTGGCTAACGTTACCGTTTTAGCATTACAATCCAAGATCGCAAATTGCGGAGAAAGCCAAGTCATACCCAGAATTACATTAAAATCAACCATTTCTAAGATAACCAAATCTACATAAGTGTTTCTCCCCACAAAGTTCACCAAACAAGACCTATATACCTTTTCAACTACCACAGACTCACCCACCGGAGTAGAAACACGAATAGACATATCAAGTAATTCACAATGTAAATTTAGATCATTAGCAAATGAGGAAGATACATAAGAAAATGTGGATCCAGGATCAAACAATACAGAAGCCATGCAATCACAAACCAGAAGATTACCTGTGATGACAGCATCAGATGTCTCCGCCTCCGATCTCCCAGGGAAAGCATAACAATGGGACCTTTCGTATGTTTGTCCGTTGTCCCTACCATGTTGTGATGTAGTGGCTCCAGTTTGCCCATCACCCCGGCCGTTTTGGTGACCACCATTACCTCAACCACCATGTCCTCCAGAATAACGACCTCTACCATGACCACCTCTACCTATAGCTATTGGGGGTCTATAACTCTGTTTGGGACAATTCCTCCTAATATGTCCAGTCTCCCCACATCCATAACACTCTCTAGAGTCAAACATAGGTCTCTCAGGGAAGTGTTGACCGGTCTGAGGTGGACCCCCAACTACAGTTTGTAGTGAAGACTGAATGGGTCGAACTGAGTAACCTCCGGAACCCTTTCCTCTAGAGTAAGAACCATTAAAATCACCTCCCTTTCGAAACCTCTTTGATGTCGATGCCATGGTGAATTCATCTGGCTTCACTCCTTCCACCTCTACCACGAAATCTACCACTTCTTGGAAGGATTTTGCCGTAGCCGCTACCTGTAAGCTGAAATCCGCAACTCTGACCTCAACCCCTTCACAAAACGACGAATCCGCTCTTGTGGACTGAAACAAAGTTGAGTGGCATATCTGGATAGTGCACGAAATTTAGCCTCATATGCATTGACCGACATCCTACCTTGCTCTAGGCTCAAGAACTCATCCCTTTTCCTATCCCTCAAAGTACGGGGGATATACTTCTCCATAAACAAGCTAGAGAATGAGGCCCAAGTCATAGGTGGTGCCTCCGTTGGTTGACACTCAACATGTGACCGCCACCACATTTTGGCGTTCCCTTGAAACTGATAACTTACGAACTCAACACCAAACCGTTGTACTATACCCATCTTGTGTAGTAGCTCATGACAGTCAACCAGAAAATCGTAAGCATCCTCAGATTCAGCACCCTTGAAGACTGGAGGTTTCAATTCCAAGAACTTACTGAAAAGTTCATGCTGATCATTTGTCATTATAGGCCCAGTAGTCAGACGTGGAAACGTACCTATGTCCAATGAGGCATCCATACGAGGAGCCATAGTGGCTGCATGTTGTACCTCTGAAACCGGAGGTGTTCGTGCAGAAAACACTAGAGGGGCCTGACCCTAATCAGACAACCCACTAAGATAAGTGAGAACCTGATTGATCATCTCTGGGGTAGGTTGGGGTGACAATTCCTCATTTTGCACTTGTTCATTCTCCCTTTCCTCACCCTCTCTTACAACTTCCTCAGTCGGTGGAGGAGTCACTGCCCTAGTATCAGATGGGCTAGGTGCTCGTCCTCTTCCTCTAGAGGACGTCCTCCCACGACCTCTACCACGGCCTCTTGCCGCTACTCTTCCTCGAGCTACAGCCCCAGTGGCTGGCTCAGACGCTTCTTGTCTTGCCGATGTTGATGTTGGCGCAATCGTTGCTCTAGTTCTAACCATCTGCGAAATAGAGTGAAGATGGTCAGATACCAATTTGTATCACCTAGATACCAATTGGACCCA
Organism: Solanum lycopersicum; assembly: GCF_036512215.1. NCBI lineage: Eukaryota > Viridiplantae > Streptophyta > Magnoliopsida > Solanales > Solanaceae > Solanum > Solanum lycopersicum. The sequence continues at coordinate 47,382,626 of NC_090801.1, read as the reverse complement.
AGTAATAGCACGAAAGAAAGAAAGAAGAATGGAATTTTCCTAAAGTCTTATAGCCTCTCAAAGAAAAGTAAAGGCGTCCCCCTACCGTTCCTTAAGACTCTACTAGACTCGTTCTTGTGTGATGGGACCAACGAACCTAATGCTCTGATACCAAGTTTGTCACGACCCAAAACCGGGCCGCGACTGGCACCCACACTTACCCTCCTATGTGAGCGAACCAACCAATCTAAACCTTAACATTTCAATGTAATATCAACATAAAGTAATGTGGAAGACTTAAACTCATTAATAAAAACCAATTCAATAACTATTATTTTCCCCAAAATCTGGAAGTCATCATCACAAGAACATCTATCCTCAAATTACTAAAGCTAAGAGTATCTAAGAATGGACGTGATGACACTCGTCTTATCCCACCAAGACAAGTAAGCCTAAAACTCAACTATTACAATAAAAATGCGGAAAAATTACTATCAACTTACATTATACCCCAAAACCTGGTTGTCACGTGTACAAGCCTCTAAAGTATTACAATCGGATCAAAAGAAAATATAAGTCTCATATGATATTGTTTCTAGAGTAGAACAAAATCATAAACAAGAGTAAGGAGGGATGCTGAGATGGCCAACAACTACCTCACAAAATCTCCAGGAAGCCTCGGAAAAGAAGAGAATATATCATAAAAGTCCGGGCTAGTAACCTACAAAAATTTGTAGAAGCAAGGGGTGAGTACCAAACCACACGGTACTCAGCAAGTAAACCTCTAACACAAGCTAAGGGGATGAAATACGGGTACTCCTACCACCCCCAACCGAACCTCCACAACTACAACCTGCATAAACATCAGCCCAACCTAACAACTCACAGTTTACATAGAACGTAACTCAACAAAAACATTTAGACAAATTACATATCCTCCACAACAACACTTTAACAAATTACATATCCTCAACATCAACACTTAAACAAATTAGATATCCTCAATAGCAACACTTCCACAAATTTACATATCCTCAATAACACACTTCAACAAATTACATATCCTCAACAACAACACTTCAACAAATTATATATCCTCAATAACAAGCTCAGTATTCAACAATCACAAGTTCCGCAAAAAGGCAATCACTAGATCAGCAAAACACAATATCAAGTTCACTAATGATAAGTATGTGCAATGTAATGGAATGCAATGTCAAGTATAATGATGTATGTCTGACATAGTGATACACACCCGCTGTCTCTCAGTCCGGGACCCATAGGGGAACATATCTGTCCATGCATCTGTCGCGGCGCACGACACGATCCTCGATAATAGTAACCATCGCGGCGCGCAATACGTCCCTCGAAATATAGTATCCATCGCGGCGCGCGATACGTCCCTCGAAATATAGTATCCATCGCGGCGCGCGATACGTCCCTCGAAATATAGTATCCATCGCGGCGCGCGATACGTCCCTCGAAATGGTACATCCTCTTAAGTACCCATTCTTTCTCAATGCACATAACACTTGTCACAACCAATGCCTCAGAATAATGCAGATGACAAGTTCACACATATAATGAGGAGATGACCATTTTCATAACATCACACAGTTCACAACCACACAAACATGAAGTTACATCAACAATGATTCAACAAGCCTTCAACCCTTTCTCAACACAATAGACATAAACAATTAATCACATTGCCTTTTGTTATCCCCATTCTTTTCATCATTAGAATTAATCAATGTGGACAAGTCAACCCATCACCAATCCCGTTACTCCTAACATATACCACAAGGACATACACACATTTCATACACTTAACAAGAGTTTAGAAATCCACTTGCCTCAATTAGTCAAACGATCACTCCGGGGACTTGAGCCTTTCCTTTTCGTTAAACTTCCAACTCAAAGCAATCTATTCAAATATATATTCACAATAAGGTTTCATAACTAACAACACTTATATTATTATATGTTTAACCTTGACCTAAAAACTCACTTAAATTTATAATCAAGTTCGTAAATCTTGATACCAATTAACATGTTTGCTCTTTCAATCTCCTTCAAATTCCAAGTCTAGTTAAGTCATATCTTCTCCAAACACTACCACCCTAATAGTTTCAAAAAATATAATACACTCAACATTCAATTTTATATATGTATACCAGTATATAAGGGATAACTCAAGTATAAAGGGTCATGAATTCCGATGAATTTAACGTGCAAACTTATAGATAATTTACTTTATTTTTCCTTTTGTTGTTTTCTTGGACAATTACCTTCATTCTTTAAAAACAAGGATTTAATTTATAACTGTAAAACAATAAGAAAATCATGAAATTTGTTTCACTTAGCCTTACACGTATACAAAGCAACATGAAATAAAATGTCAAACTTTTCCAGGCATAGTAATTAACTAATCTGTAGGTTAACATTAATTCACAATCATCTATTTTCCCACTAAATCTTGAATAAAAGAAACTTCCAACAATAATTAAAAAAAATTCTATCTTAGAAATCTATATTCATTCAATTCGAATGATTACCTTAATTGCACAGGTGACTCTCAAAATGTCGTTATCGCTGCCCTTGCTACGGCCGAGAGTTCTCCTCAAGTTTCTTTTTGTTTGTCTCTCAATTTATTATATTTTAAATTGGCAAACCCTACTACTACTTATTTTAATATAAATGGGTCAAGTAGTATAGGTCATTAAATAAATTAGGGACTTAGTTCATTAGTCACAAATTAACTTAATTATTCAAAAATAACCACCAATTAATTCACTCTAGTTAGATGAATGTTCAATTTTTTTTTAAAAAAAACTTCTGGGTTATTACAGACGGTCCGTCCTGCAGGTCGTCGCAAGGTTCAGAGACTCAATTTCTTCCAAGGAGTCTGTGACGGTCCGTCACACCTGTGACGGTCCGTCCTGCCATTTCGTTACGAAGTTCAGAGAGTCGATTTTCAGTACCCAATTTCAGATTTTCTAAGTGTTTTGAAACGAGACCCTGCGACGGTCCGTCGTGGCGTCCGTCGTCTCAGCCTGTTTTTTTTTTCAGAAATAAAATCTGCTGCCAAAACGACTAAACAGGTCGTTACATTATATTTATTATACGTGAAAGTTGCTCAAGTAAATATGATAGCCATTACTAACCATGGTTCGTTTACTTCTTTTATTTTTCCTTGCCACTTTCACGTTATTGGTATAGTTGATCATTAATATATACTTTTTTTAAAAATCGTTGGATGAGCCCTGACGTGTCCAACATAAAATATTATTAATCATTAATATACATTATAATTAGCTATCCTCTTCATGCTTTGTAGATCAAGATTACTGATGATCATCTAAAGAGTAAATCTATCTTTAATAAATTATTATATTGACAGATAAATTTATATTAAGAAATTAAAACTTTAGCTAAAACAGAAGGAGAGAGGGATTAAAACACAACAGCTCTCCGGTATTGAAAGAGTTAGAACATTAATATATATAATTTTTTCATTCGATGCGATACTTTAGAAAAGGATAATATTTTTCAAACTTTTTTGTATTATTCTTTAAATAGTAAATTGTTCATCCTATCTGATATAGTTTGTTAATGTAGATTAACACAACGAACTATATTAATTTGCGTCTTTCCTATTATATTTTTTTCCAATCCTTAATGATGTGATTTATCATTGATTAAAAATTATTTTGTTAATCTTGTGTGATGATTGATTATTTCAATCTTAGATATTAGTTATCTTTGGGTGACACATAATATAGTGACTTATATAGGAAGAGTATTATAATTATACGATAAAAAAATCGAGTTAGGTATATTGTATTAGCCGTAGCTCCCTTGTTTTGAAAATTTATCTCCACGTTATTGGTCAAACTGAATGCTTTTGACAAATTGTAGTAAATATCTACAATTATTTGGCTAGTTCACGAAATTTTCTTTCATGGTTGGTGATATTTGGGTGCAAATAATGTTTGTTTATATAATTTGTCACTATTTGAAAATTATTTTAAATTTTTAAATATTATTTTTTTAATTATTTGGATCAAATCTTATTATTTGGAATCTTTTATAAATTGAAATTTTATACATCAAACTTTTATTTTTTACAAAAACACCTCCTATAATAGTGGTTTGCGTTGTCTTCCATCATTTTTTATGTGAATACCAAAGTAGTGATGAAATATTCATGATGAACAATAGGCTCAGGGTAACAAAATCATGTGCTTTGTCTACTTCATTATGTATGGAATATGTTTGTGCACTCACTCCAAACTACCACATTACTCCAGTGTCATGGACACTAATTGCAACGATGATCCAATTGACTTGTTATACAAACTTATATTAGTTTTGGTAGTTCTTAAAACCTATAGGGTATACATCATATTTACTAAAAAAGTGAAATATGTTTCCCAAATACTATGACCAAACACATGGTAAAATTTCACCTAATTTTTCGCTAAATAATATTTGCCAAAAATATTTAAAAATCTATGGCCAAACATATTATATTATATACCAAATAAGAAAAGATAGTTCCAGTCTAAACAACGAACATTAACGCAAACGAAATATGTGCTACAACTATAATTAATATAATATAACACAAAGTATGGGAACATACAATTTAATTTTCTTGGGAGAAAAAGACTTGAGAGTTTATTTCTTGGGAAGGAAAATGTTTTTAGAGAATTTTTTTTTTTTTGAAAATAAGTAAGTTTGTTATTATTTTCTAGTGTTTGTTAGTAGGAGTGTATAAAAGTCAAACCTATAAAGTGTTATCGATTTGTTGTTATTGGGGTATTGAGTTAATAATTTTTAATGTTTTATAGAAAAAATTATTGGGTTATCGGTTCGATATTGAATTTTAATATTGGGTACTGGGCAAATCATAACCCATTAATATTAGTAATTTTACTACTTTTACATGTACATAAATATTATATTGTAATTTCAATATCTTACTAGTTACTATATATGTCCTTTAACCTTCAATTTACGCTTCACAATGACTTTGAGTTCACAATCTCACATCATACAAAACGTTAAAATCTAAAGTAAGAACCTTATTTTTCTTAATTTCTCTTTGTGTTACACTTGTATAGTTTTTTTTTTTCATGTTTGTTAGTTTATTGTTTCTATTTTATGATCATTTGTAAAGTTACATTATTATTTTTTTTTAATCAAATTTATTAGAAAAGTCATATATTTATTTTATAAGTATTTTCATATTGGTTAAATCGAAAATCGCATTATTAAGGACCAAAACCGTTAAAAATATCTTATTGATTTGAAATATTAAAAAACCAAAAACCAATAGAACCAATAATATATAAAACTGAACCGAGTCGACCGATGCACACTCGTATTTGTTAGTAATAAGAATATATTGTCCAAGAGCATTTAAATTTTATCTGAACAAATAATATGACACCAAATACGAATCCAACACGTTAGCATGGATCCGTATCTCATCGTAGTGGGAGTTAGGTCAAACTTTTAAATTTTCTTTCAAGAACCAAAAGGGTATTAATTAATATAACTGTGTTTTCACTGATTTTTTAGAAAATTATTGTTGGTATTTAGGATTGTAATGAGAGTGTGGGAGAGGGAATGACTGACTTGAGCTAGGACCATGTTCTTCCAGGAATATTGATGAAGAAGCAAGCCTGGTTAATATTTGATTTTGTGTATGGCAATGTGGATACATTTTTTATACATTATATATACGTGATTATACGATATATATAATAGAGATGCATTGCATATACAACATATAATAATAAATAAACGTTGTGTACCAATATATATATAAATATATATATCTTTTTTACATAATTAGTCATCAAATATATATTAAATTTATATTGTATAAATATATACAATATATTTAGAATCCCTTTGTTTTTTGGTTTAGAAATAAGTTTTGGGGCTTAGAACTTCAACCATTTATTGGGAACTTCGAAAATCTTGTAGCTTAAGTGCTTTTGGGCCTTGGACCCATTTTGAAGATGTTTGGAATGAGTTATCAGTTTTTGCCCAAATTCCAAATTCTATTATATTAAAAATCAAGGAAATTACGCGGTAAAACAAATTTATAATACATAATCATTTATCATAGCTATAATTTGTTATAATTATCACTAACGATTGGTATTATACATTAATTACATGGCCCTACTTGAATTTGTATAGTTAGTCATGTTTGTATATGTATAATTCGCCAAATTTGTATAATTCACAGCTAATAATTCTTTGTTTTATTTGTATTTATATACGATTGTTTGTATTTGTATACGACGATGATTTTCATTGATTTTTCAGTTTTGACATCATGTACATTCAATCTTTTTGTGTATAACTTTTAAAAGTTTGTATAAACGTGTAGTTTTTGGATTTTGTATGATATGATTTATATAATATAATGTGTATAATATATTTTGTATAATTGTATAAAGTTCATATATTTATATTTTTATCAATTTGTTATTTCGAGTTTTATTATATTTGTATAATTTCAGACTTTATATTTCTCAATTATACAAAAACACATGAATTATACAAACGTACCTGCAAATTATACAAACGAGATGCGAATTATACAAATTATTGTCCTCTCTCACTCGCCTCTATCCTCTCTCGCCTCTCTCCTTCTTCTCCCAATATTGCTCGCCCCTCTCCTCCCTCTCCAAATTTACCGTTGTCCCCAGACTTCACTCTTTCAACACTTGTATACTTTCTAAAGAGTCAGGGCTCACCTCTCTCTTTCCTCTCCTAATCTCGCTTGCCATATATACAAAGCATATGTAAAATATACAATTATCTAACTGATATACATATACAATTCACCTCTCTCCCACTCTTTGTCCTCTCTCGCTCACCTCTCTTCTCTTTCCCGGTCTCACTCGCCTCTCTCCATCCTATAACATGTAGGCACAAATTGTAAGTATCAAATTATAGCTATGAAGAATAATTAGTCGATTTTTGATTGAATATATGTGAAAGTTCCTCTAAAATCACTTTCCAAAGCTTTTACAAATCCAAACTGGAACTTTTCTTTTATACCTTAAAATCTTCACATTGAATTAATCAGACATCAAGAGTCGTCATCTAACCAACTTAAATAAAAAAAATTTGAAATTTAATTTTTATTTTAACCTATCTTTTTTTAAAAAAAATAATAAGTATCCATTTTAATTATCTTGTTTACGTATTACAATTATTTGGTTGAATTTAATTTGAAAAAGATAATATGCAATAATGCATGAGTATTATAGTATGGCATGGGACGATGGCTAATTCTTTTTTATCACGTAATAAACTGTTTCATCAATTGTAAAGTATATCCAACATTTAAGTACCGTTGATTTTTGTGAAGGGGTCGAGAGATTCATATCGATTTTAATTTGCGAATAAAATGTTAGGTGTTACTATTGAATGTTAAATTAATAAAATAATTAAAATGTATATCTTATTATTTGTTTAAAAATAGTTTAAAAGAATAATTTTAACAAAATTTAATGAAAAGGTTTTTAAGTTGGTTGAGTAATTTCCTAAAGGAAACATCAATAGTTGACTTTATAAGTGAAAGACGATAGTTAAGTGACATTTTAATTAAATGAAATCTCAATAGTTGAGTGAATTTTGAGTTATAAAACAAAGTAATGATCTTTAAGTAAACTATTTAAAATTAAATGATCATATGAGTTATTATCTTCGGACATCAAAGGTGATGTAAATTTAACTAAACTCATTAATCATTTGGTAATTAAAGCAATAAAAAACTAAACAAGTTAGCTTTGGAGACTAAAGATTCACATTTTCGTTTAGAGGTCCATCTAAGTTAACAAATAATAATAGATATAGTATATATATGTTCTTCAATTTAGTCGATCTTATTTTATATTTGTGTTCTTTAATTTTGGGTATGCAGAAGCAGTCACTTAAAGTTGTATAAATTTAAATAAATAGACACAAATATCCTCCGTGTTATCTTTACATGACAATATGTGTCCTATGTGGTATACTACGTGTATTATGTCACATAAAACCCATGTGTATACTTGTTCAACTTTATACACATTTAGTTGTCTACTTGTAGTCTTGTATACACCCAAAGTTAAATGACATAAATATTGAATTACCGGATTTGATGAATTTGATATGGACTTAAACTTGATGACCTTGATATTGGATTCAAGGGTTTTGTAGCTTGTTCTTGAATCTTCGACGAACTTGAACTTTATCTTGATGTTAACTTCTACTTGAATTCAAGAACTTCAAGCTTGTTCTTGAATCTGATAGTCTTAATCTTAATCTTTCTTGAACTTGTAGAGAAATATGTGACTTTTGATTCACGAGTTCTCTTTGCTTCTTGTTAAAATTCTAATCCATTTTCTAAATTATAAGGAGCCCTATTTATAGTTGTTAAATATATGAGTTGTGATAGGAACACGTTTCCTTTCGACCAATCAAATTTAAGTGACATGACATATTGAACTTATGAAGTGGGATTGTCGGTTTGACACATGACATGATTATATTTGCTTCTTTGTTTGACTTTGCATGCCACATTATTTGACACATGACACCAAAATGGACTTCTAGGATGAGATGTCATTGAACTTAGTAAACTAAGCTCATCTATTGTAGCTCAATCAATCAATTTAAACTTTAATTAATTGTGAATTTTCACATATAGTCACTTCAAAATGGCTTAAATATGTTCCATACCTATAATTTTTAATTACGATTTATAGCTACATGTTATAGATAGGAGAGTGACGAGCGAGATTGAGAGATGGAGGAGAGAGGCGAGCGAGAAAGGGGAGAGAATGGAGAGAGACGAACTGTATATGTATATTTATCAAAATACTTATATATATGTAGTAGGTATACATATGTATTTCGTACATCTGATGAGAGAGATTGGAAGAGGAGGAGAGAGGCGAGCGAGAGACAAAAATAGTATATATATATATATATATATATATATATATCAGTTCAATTGTTGTATATGTGTAACTGCAATTTGAATTCGTGTATAACCGATTCGAGTTAAAAACTTTGTCTTTGCATATACATTCTCTCTCATTTTATACAAATACAAATTATACATAGTATTTATATAATATGTGTTTGTATAAAGAGAGAGAAAGATAAAATAGAACTGGGCAACAAAAGATTTGTATTTGTATAATTTTTTAAGTGTATATGACGGTGAAATATGCATTTGTATTTGTACATCCCGCCTCTTTCGCTTTATACAAAGTTTGTATAGAGCGAGAGAGAGATTGACAGAAGAGAAGCGAGAGAGAGATTGGGCAGGGAGAAAAAGAGGAGAGTGACGAGTGACATTTCAGAGAGAGTGGAGAGATGCAAGAGAGAAAGAGAGAGAGAGGCGAGAGAGAAGAATATAATTCTACCTAGAAATAAGTTCCAAATTGTAGTCAATGCAAAACATAACTATGTTAGCTAATTAACCAACATATATTTGCCTAACCTCATAATTTTTCCATACTAATTCTTATCTATTGGATTTCTATAATTGAATCAATTATATTAATTCATAATATTTATTTATTCATTAGTCTAATATAATTTGAATTATTTTATACATTAATATTTAATAAATTTTAAATTATAACAAATGTTAGCCTATAACAAGCAAATAGAAATGGAATAACAAAGAAACTACTCTAAAAGTAAACCTTTGATTTAAAGAAAATGATTATGACAAAATGAATGCCACGTGGAGAGTGCGTGATTAATAGCGGGTATAATTATTTGTGAGAAATTGTGTGCACCCCCTACTGCACTGTACGTCCGATTAGTAATTACATAGATAAACTTTTTTTATTCTTTCTCAATTTGTAAAATGAACAAGTAAAAAATATCATTGATCAAAGAGCGCATAAATCATATTGGTGAGAAAGAACTTCCTGCGGTTATTTCAATGTTCCTTTTTTTCACTTTTATCTGTCTGATATTTTATAAATAAATGTTTACTTATACTTATCATTTTAAATACATTTAAAAAAAATAGCATTAATTACTTATTTTTCAAAAATAAGATCTATTATTAAACAACAATTAATAGGAGATGGTGATACAAAATAGTCTCGTCCATCAATGAATATGTCAAATGCCAAATATAAATAAGAGAAATATTGAAAACACTTTTCAATTTAATGCAAACTAATAGTTTCATCTTTGAATTATTGATAGTCTTAAAAATATCTCTCAATTTAGCGTAAATCAATAGTTTCATCTCTGAACTATTGACAGTCTTGAAAACATCTCTCTATTTGACTAACTAAGATATTCCTGATATACAACACGACATAACAAGTGATCTCAAATTCTTGTAAGAGTATGCTACTCTTAATAAAAAGTTGAAAAAAGTGTTTGGAAATATCTTTAAACTTGGTGGGAATTTAAAGGTGTAGTTCACTCATGTTGCCAGACTAAGAGTATATTTAAATTAAGTTAGTCTAGTAAATGAGTGTTTTTAAAGCTTTAATAGTTCGAGAATGAAACTAAAAATTCATGTCGTTTGCAAAATATTTTAAAGTGACAAAAATAAATTGCAATCACAAAAATAAATTATGAAGAAAACATTTCGGGTACAATTCTGCTCCTCCCTTAATTCTTCTCTCTTAAAATTTTTCGTGATTTCGACGTATTTCTCAAACTAGAGTGATTTGAATTTGATTTCTTTATGAATATATTCCATGAATTCGTTGAATATTCGAAGTGTTGATCTATGAATATCACATAATTTATGAGATATTTGATATTGTAGCATGAACTGAGATTTAGAGTTGAGTAGCGTTCAAGAATCCAAATTGAAGGTAGAGTCGAACTCAAATTGAAGCAAAAGGGTATGCTGTTCTGTTTCTTTTTATTATCTTTGTGAGAACACATGGTCCTGTTTGAAGTTTGGTTAATGATGCATGAGTACAGCAAGATGATATTGTTGGGAGTTATACTTACACATGGTGTGGGTGCATTTGCAGTTCGTCTACCTCTAAATTAAAGCTAAAGAATTAAGAATAGTTGTGAGAATTTATGATAGCCAGCAATAATTATACACTCCATATTCTATTTCTACCTCAACTAAACTCTCCTCAATGCAATAAATTTCAACCCTCTATAAACACACAGAAATATAATAAAAAAAACTTACAATTCTTCCATCTACAAACACACTTTGTATCATCTACAAAACCTGTTAGAAGAAAGAGACAGGTCTATACATATGGATCAATTGAAACCAAGTTCTGTCAATTCATCTCCTCTTACACCATTAACATTCTTGGAAAGAGCTGCTGTAGCTTATGGGGATAGTGTTTCCATTGTCTGTAACTCCACTACATACACCTGGTCTCAAACATTCACTCGATGTTTACTCCTCGCTTCCTCAATTTCAACCCTCATTGGTATCAAAAAAGGCCAAGTTGTTTCGGTTTTAGCTCCTAATATTCCCGCAACGTTAGAGCTTCAATTTGCTGTTCCAATGGCTGGTGCTGTACTCAACAACATCAACACTCGTCTCGATGCCAAAACCGTCTCTGTTCTGCTCCAACATAGTGAATCGAAGCTCTTGTTTGTTGATTACCAGCTATATCCTTTGGTACTTCAGTCGATTTCATTGTTTCCATCTGATGTCGACACTCCAATTCTTGTCCTAATAGAAGATGAAAACTCTGTTCCGTTTTCAACAAACTTGGATTTCGATCACTGTGATACTTATGATGCTATGTTGGCGAAGGGGGATTTGAATTTCAATTGGATTCGACCTGAGAATGATCGGGATGCGATGACGTTGAACTACACTTCTGGAACAACATCCTCACCTAAAGGAGTGGTACATTCTCATAGATCTCTTTTTATCATCACAGTTGATTCGTTAATAGATTGGTCTGTACCAAGTCAGCCAGTGTATCTATGGACCCTCCCAATGTTCCATTCCAATGGATGGAGTTACACATGGGGTATGGCTGTTGTTGGTGGGACCAACATTTGTCTTCGAAAATTCGATGCTAATGTTGTTTTTCATGCTATCAACAAATATAATGTCACACATATGTGTGGTGCACCTGTGGTACTCACTATGCTAGCCAATTCCCCCTGTGCTAAGCCATTACAAAACCCCGTCCACTTCCGTACTGGTGGGGCTCCTCCCCCTGCCACCATTGTCCTTCGTGTCGAATCCTTAGGATTCATAGTGAATCACGGGTATGGGATGACAGAGGTGGCAGGGGTAGTCGTATCTTGTATTTGGAAACCAAAATGGAACAAATTATCTGCGAATGTGAAGGCAAAATTGAAGTCTAGACAAGGGATTAAGAGTTTAGGTATGACGGAGGTTGACGTGGTGGATCCGGAATCTGGAGTTAGTGTAAAGAGGGATGGCGTTACAATGGGTGAAATTGTATTAAGAGGTGGATGTATAATGTTGGGTTATTTGAAAAATGAAGAAGCTACATCAAAATGTATGAAAAACAATTGGCTTTATACAGGGGATGTAGCAGTTGTGCATCCAGATGGGTACTTAGAAATTAAAGATAGATCTAAAGATATTATAATTAGCGGTGGTGAGAATGTAAGCAGTGTTGAAGTAGAATCCGTACTTTATTCAAACAATTTTGTGAATGAGGCAGCAGTTGTAGCAAGACCCGATGAATTTTGGGGCGAAACGCCTTGTGCATTCGTGAGTCTGAAGATGGAACTGAAACTTAAACCGAAAGAGAAGGAAATTATTGATTTCTGTAGAGAAAGATTGCCACATTATATGATACCCAAGACGGTAATTTTCATGGATGAACTACCCAAAACAGCAACTGGGAAAATTCAAAAGTTTTCTCTAAGACAGATTGCTAATGGTATGGGGTCGTTACCTGCTAGTCGAATGTAGTAAGCAAATCAAATTCTTTTTTCATAATATATATCAAAGTTGAATTCATTCATTCAAAAAATAAAAATATAGTGCAATTTGTTATGTGTAATGTTATTGTTGTGTATGTAACAAATATTTGTACAACGGATTGATTTGATTCTTTGTAATAGGAATAATGAATTTATAGTACAAGTATTAAAGAAGGAAATCAGGTCATTATGTTTCAAAGTTTTGATTAATTTAAATATTTGTAAGAACTGTTAAGTTGAGTATGTTGCAAAATTCATTTTTTTTACTCCACAATATCTGTTGTGCTCGATGGGGACCAATAAAAGAAAAAGTGAAGAAACAGATACTATAAATTGCTTTCAATGCGCCTTTAATTAGTTGAGTTGACATAGGGGGTATGTATTTGATTATTTGGGGTGGTTTTATACTAATTTTTTGATTTTTAGTTTTGTAAAAATGGAATCCACTTCAATTCAATATAAAATAAATTTAATTTGATTTAATTTTCTTTTGTTTGGTTCAAGTTTTTTTTTTTTTAATTATTTAGTTATGTGAATAATTAATAGCATGACCAATGTAATAGTACTGAATCCCTCAAATATACCTACTAATTTGAATAATAAGAAAAACATAAAACACAATGCTTATGAGTATACCTATTATAGATGTTCAAGCATAAAATATAAATGTAATCATCGTGAAAGACAATAACCAAATAAAACAAAAATGGTTAACTCCAACTTAATTCTAAACAATTATATAGATAGATATATAGATAGATAGATAGAGAGAGATAATTAGTTTTTTATTTTTATTTTTTAAAATCCGAAATCCAACCAAAAAACTAAACAAAGTAATTTATTAATCCAAAATCAATTCAAATAAGAATTCGATTTGATTTGATTTTTGTTACTCGATTTAACCCGAATAGTGCACAATCCTAGTTGACATGCCTATTAAAAAATAATTACTCATATAGTGAGATTATCATTTTATCCCTATTAATTATAAAGTAGATGAATTAAAAACTTAACATTTTTAAAAAAGTTCAATTTTTTTTCAATGTATTTAATTAAGAATATAATATGTAAAAAAAGTTATCATTTTTTGATTTATCAAAATTGATAAGTAATTAGAAATAATTAAAAAAAGAAAAAGTGAACAAATAATAGCGAGATGGAGCAGTACATTGTACTTTATGAAGTTATTTTACATAAATTCAACAAAATATGACAAATAATTAAATAAGATCTAATATTTTTGATGTATATTCATTTTTTATGTAAATTCCATAAATATTATATAAACTAGTAAGATATAATGATTTTAATGTAAATAAAATTAACCTATATTGAATCGCAATATATTATTGAAATTAATAAATATTAATTTATTAATTAAATAATATCTTTATAATATAATGCTAATAATTTATGATCCACATATATTAATTTAGTAAAATATTAATCTATTTTACAAGTAAAATTTTGAACCGAGAATATTGAGCTGTTTTTTATCCCCACAAAGATCGATGTAGTCAATGCTTAGATTATATCGTACCGTCTCTAAATCTAATTATAAGTTACATTAAATATATTATTATTATAACTTTTAATATTAATTACTCTTTAAAATTTAAGATTTAAGTGTATACACCAATTAATTCAATGAATTTATGATGTTTAAAATTCATTATTGACCACCCCCCCCCCCCCCCCCCCCCAAAAAAAAAAAAAAAAAAGAGGAAGGGAGTAGTTAAGATAATAATTCAACAACATAGAATGGGTGACCAGATAGCTATTTCATCAGTAACCTGATAATTGTCTACTCTTTTTTTTTTCTCGAAACAAGGAATTTTAATAAATTATCTCATAATTCTTTTATTTTACTTATTGTATTTTTTTTATTATACTATTTTAAAACAATTTAAATAAAAGGTTAATTTAATTGGGTTATTTCTATTTATTTTAAATACTACTCTTTTTTTTCATTACATTAATTTATCTTTACATAATATTTTACTAAATTGATATTATTAATATATTTTATAGTTATTTAATGCTAACAATAGTATATAAAAAAATAATAAACTTGCTTGACTTATTAAATAAACAAATAGTAAAAAGAAAAGAACACTGCCGTATGGCCACAGTTAATGCGGCTCAATTATGACAACAAATATAAAAAGACCACAACAACATTTTCCCACCAATTAAATAAAGCAAAGTTTTTACTTTTCTCTGAACTCTTAAAATAAATTAGTTGTAATTTTTAGTTTGTAAACAAATAATAGTGTCAATGATTTTCAAATATAACATTTCGTTCAAATATGATACCTAAAGCAATATTTTCTATGTTTTTTTTTCTTCCAATTTGTCAGACATGTTTTCTTTTAAAACGTATCTTTTGTTAATTAAATTTATCGTGTTAACCACTAAAGTGAAGTCTTTACAAAGCAACAAACTTAACACGCAGCTTGTTAGTTCTTAGAGAATTAACATCTCTAATCCTACTATAACATACTCTAACGTGTGGTGATTGTTTATTATAGTTGTGATTGTGCTGTGTGCTTGATCATGAGATAGGATACCGTATCGATATAAATTATTATTGGATCGAGTACTATGTTGATACACTATTATTGGATCAGATACCACACCAATACATACTATTACTGGATTGGATACCATCCTGGTGCAATAACAATGGAAACATATATATATATATATATATATACTATGTCGATGCACAATTGTGTGTATGGGCTCTATGAGAGAATCAAATAGACTTTGTTGTGCTTAGGTGATTCATGTTTATTATGATTTGTGTGTATGGGTTTCATGTAAAGATATTACTCTCTTTGTCTAATTTATGTGATACATTTTATTTTTGGAGAATAAAACAGTTTAAGTTTGATCGAAAATTTGTACATAAATTTTTTTTAAAAAAATAATGAAATTTATTTATTTGTAGACTACTTAAAAGGTACTATAAGTCACAATAATTAACAATTTAAAATATTTAATAGATATATGGAAAATTTACAGTACAAGATAAACTAGTTTAAATCTCAAAATCAGAAATATGTCATATAAATTGAGATAGAGAGAATATTCAATTTACAAAAATCTTTTTTTACCGTCCAACTAATTATAAACAGGAGAGAACATTAATTCACAAAATGGAATGAGAGGCTATTTAATATTAGACGTATTAGTCGTGTGACTTATGAGCAAGTTGTAACTATATGATCCATGTATTTAAATTTACTTTTCATCTTTTTACCCATTACATCTGTAGTTTGGTACTATAAATGTTATTATTATATTATATTATTATTAGTCCTCAACAACCTACCTAATTAAAGCATGCACTATACGAGATCCAGAGCTGTAAGAAATAAATTCACCAAATTAATTAGTCGATAGGAACTGATGGAGTTCTATATACTAAAAAATTTGAATACTGATATAAAAAGAGAAATTTATAATAAATTATTAACATATGAGATAATAGAAATAACAACCCAAGGTTGGACTGAGTTAACCATACAAAGTATACAAGATGAGCTTTATTATGACATGTATGATTTATATGATGATTTAGATATTGGAGATTAAATATGACTGAATATTGGCTAAGGCGATATGGTAGAAATTACAGGTTAAAAAAGATTAGATATCCAGATAAATTAA
Organism: Solanum lycopersicum; assembly: GCF_036512215.1. NCBI lineage: Eukaryota > Viridiplantae > Streptophyta > Magnoliopsida > Solanales > Solanaceae > Solanum > Solanum lycopersicum. Next base: position 47,366,018 of record NC_090801.1, on the reverse strand, counting down.
GTAAGCTTTTTAAAATATTATATAAAAAGTTATGATGAATAAAAATAAAAATATTAAAATAAAAAGAACTAAGATAGATAAAAAGGTAAGAAAAATATGGAAAAAATTAAGATCTTTATATATAGAATATGAACTATTACAACTAGTCAAAACAGATAATGATAGAAAAAATCAATTGATAAACATAATTTCAAAAATAGAATATAAATATGTCTGTTATTTGAAAAAACAATATGAACAAAGAAAAATATAAACAACAATTAATAGAAAAAATAATGGAACAAATAACTGAAAAAGAACAACAATTACAACACAGAAAAAGAAGGTTAGAAGAAAATACATTAGCAGGAGTATGTAATAAATCAATACTAGCACAAAGAAAAAATATATTAATGTTAGAATTAGAATTAGATTGTCTTGAATATGAATTACAACATAATATAATACATAGATCATAATGAATAAAGAAGAATTTGCAGTAGACGAAAAAACATATGAAAACCAAGATGGAATGATAATAAAAATAAATTTTCAAATTTAGGAAGAAGATACAAGAGAATAGGAAATAACTTATACTTAATGCTAGAAAAAGAAACAGCAAAATTAGAAGATAGTTTAACAGCTATGGTAAGAATAACAAAAGAAAATGAAGAAATAGATAAATCAAGAGAAATTGAAAAAATAAAAACACAAGCAAAACAAAAAGTACAAAATTTAGAAGAAATAAAAAATACAAGAATAAGTGAATTAGAAAAAGAATTAGCTAGGTTAAAATTATTATATGAAAATAAACAAAAATAAAAAGATAAAGAGCTAGAATTAACAAATGAAATAAAACAAATGGAACAGAAACTAAATGAAGATCTAAAAGATCTAAATGAAGATATTGAAGTAAATGAAATAGACGAAAATGAAAATGACCAACAATCAGAAATAAGTGATATAAGTGAAACATATACATAAATTCTAGAACAGATAAATAAACCAAAAAAATTAGAAATAAACACAGGAGATATGAATAGACCTAGTACGTCAAGAGTTAAAACCCCAGATAATAGTCCCAGAAATAGTCCTAGAGTTAGTCCTAGGAGAACACCACCAACTTATTATACAGAAAGCTATCAACAATCAGACAGAAATAATGCAATATGGAACAGTAGACTAAATAAAAATTGGACACCTAAACCAGCAAATGAACAATACAATTTCTTAGATTTAGATTGTATCGCAGATATAAATAAAGCAATATTGTTATGGATAGGAAATATGTCTAAACAGTTAATAGATAACAAAATAGAAACAGCGAAAACACCAAGATACGTAGAAAGAACATTCGTAGGAACAACAAAATTATGGATAAAAAATCTACCCTCGGAAAGTTTAGAAGTACTTAGAAATGATAAGAAAATGGATGGATCCGCATCAGCAACAAATATAGATATACTAGATAAATATGAATCAGCAATAAGAAATGAATTTGGAGGCATGACTACAGATATAAGAGAACAAAATAGAGAAAAAATAATAAATAGACAACTTATGACAAAATTAGCTATATGTAAAATGTGTTACTTAGAAGAATATACTTGCGCATTTAAAGAATATTATTACAAAGCTAAATATAATTTAGACGAAGCAAAAGAAATAAGAAAACAATATTATACAAAATTACCAGAACCATTTCGTACAAACGTAATAAAGGATTGGAATAATGAAGGAATGGTAGATACTTTAGGATCTAGAATAAAATTTTTAAATCAATGGTTCATACAACTATGTGAAAACCAAAAAGAAAAATTAAAAATGAAAAAAGTATTAAATAAAAATTTATCATGTTGCAAAAATAAAATGGCACCACAATTTGGATGCACAACTAAAAAACAAAAATCTAAAAGATATAAAAATTATAGAAAAAACAAAACTATATATAAATATAAACAACCAAGACGAATGTATTATGTAAAAAATCATAAAATAAAAAGACCATACAGACCAAAAAGAAAAATATCCCAATGTACTTGTTATAATTGTGGAAAGATAGGACACATAGCTAAAGATTGTAAATTACTCAAAAATCCAAAAAGAAAACAAATAGCAGAATTAATAATAGACAATGAAAAATATATGCAAATAAAGTACATAGATTATGAATTAAGTGAAAATGATAGTATATATGAAGTATCAGACATAGAAACTGAGAATGAAGAAGAAAATATTAACATAGATAATAACGAAACAGATGAAGAAATATAATGTCTGAAAATGAAATAAAAATAATATCTAAGGAAGAATATCAAGATGAAGAATCATCAGAACAGAAAATTATATTTGATAATACGATATTTGAACAAATAAAAGGAAAAGAGTTAGATTTAAGCGTTGAAAAAGTACTAGAAATACCTATTTTAAGAAATTGATTTAAAAGACAAAAAGAAGAATACTATGTAGTTAGTCAAAAAGAACATATCATAGATTGTAAATACACAAGAGGAAAAGCATATATACCTATAATAAATAAAAGAATGATAAACAAAGAAATACAAGATATAAAAGCTAAAACACCAATAAAATATGTACATTTAGGAGGAACAGAAATATTAATAAAAGCCTGCTTTAGAGAAGGAATAGATACACCTATAGAAATATATTTAGCAGATGATAGAATTGTACACCCTATAGAAAAAAGCATAATTAGTGCGGTAAAAGGAAACTTAATATATCAAAAATTTAAGTTTACAATAAGTGCTAATTATACAGTATCATTAACAGATAAAAATATAGATAGATCATTAGTTCTATATTGGAAAATGTCTGGAATAGAACTAGCACCAGGGAGCAAATTATTTACAGCAAGATGTAAAAATTTATATATATTAACAACAAAGCATAAAATAACAGCAAGAAATAAAATTAATAAAATAAAAATAGAAAATCCTTTTGAAAAAATAATTACTGTAATAGACAATAATGACTATAGCTATAAAGAAATTGATATAGAAGAAGATTTAGAGATAGTAAAAGAAAGATTAAGCACTTCAAGCGTACCAAATACATTGACAAGAGCTACCTCATCAAGGATGAGTACATCTAAAAGAAAATATGAAATTCCACAAAGCTTATTAGATAAAGAAGAAATAACACCATATCATTATTTCATAACAGGAATAATAGACCAAAGAAAATATAAAATATTAATAAATACAGGACAAGAAGAAAATTACATAACAAGAGAGTTAGTATTAGAAGAAGAAATTATAAGAACAGGACATACATGCCCTGGACTACCTAGTGAGATAGTGAACACGAATGAAGAAACAACAGAAAAAGAAATAATTATAGGAGGAATACCCTTAGTAATACAATTTAAAATATACAAAGGAAATCATAATATTACATTAGTAATAAAATGGTTAGAAAAAGTCAAACCATACAATATAGAAAATGAACAATTAACAATAACTTGTCAAAATAAGAAAATAATTATAAAAAGGACAAAATGATTAATGAAAATATTTATACTTGCAAAAATTATAGTAGAAGGATATCACAACAGATATTATACCCGTATGATAGATACAGGAGCAGAAGCGAATATATGTAAATATAATTGCTTACCAGAAGATAAATGGGAAAAATTAAAAACACCTATGGTAGTAACGGGATTTAACAATGAAGGAAGTATGATTAAATACAAAGCAAAAAATATAAAAATACAAATATGGGATAAAATACTAACAATAGAAGAAATGTATAATTTTGAATTTACTACAAAAGATATGTTATTAGGAATGCCATTTCTAGATGGATATTATCCACACATAATAACAAAAACACATTGGTGGCTTACTACACTGTAATGACCCGGATCCGAAAAGATCATTTTTGATAATTTTTAATTGTCATTTAACTAAATTAATTAATGTCGGGTAATTTATTTATTTTTAATAATAATAGGCCAAGTTTGAAATATTTAAATAGGTTATTAGAAAGTGTTACTTTTAATACATATATAATTTAAAAAAATGGAAAAGGAATTAATTAAATAAATTAATAAAATAATAATAAAAAAAAAGGGGCAAAGTGCCCTAGGCTATTAAAAATCCGCATGGCTTAAAGAAACAGAAAGAAAGGAACGATCTGGAAAAAAAAATACGCAGGTAAGAAAAGAAAAGAAAGGGAGAAAAGAAAAAGAAAAAGGAGGAGAAACAACGATATTTTTATCTCGAGATATCAAGGTAATTATTCTTATCCTTTCTATTAAATTTTTGAGTAACTAGGAATAGATTTTTAGGTTAAAACGTGTATAATTTATACTAATATGTGAACTTGGGGTTATAAATGTGTATAAGTATTATGGTTCAATCATTGGACAATGATTAGTCCTAATCATTGGACAATGATTACTCCAAGATTAGGATTATTAATAGTGGAACGATAAATATGAATTTGAACATTGAAAATAAGTGGTTTCAGCAAATAGTTTTGTAGTCCGCCATTGGTGTGTTGGGCAGTTAGTTTCGGCTTTAATTATTTTCATTTGATTATCATATTAGGATTCAAGTTTTGATATATTGAGATATGTGTTAAATAGTGGGTGCATTATGATATATAAAAATCATTATAATTATGTTATTCGGAGAATTAAGATTTAACCCTAAACTTGAAATTCAAAAAATATGAGATTTGATCAATTGGTTTGAATAAAAATTTAGAAATTTTATTATAAATTTGGATGAGTTTTGGGTGTAAGCTAGAGATATAGCAATATGAATGTTGTTAGTTTCGAAATCATATCGTGGTTATTTATTTGAATAGATTTTATTGGTTTGGAAGTCAACCAAAAGAGGAAGGCTCAAGTTTTGGAGTCATTGTTCGACTATTTGAGGCAAGTGGATTTCTAAACTCTTGTTAAGTGTATGAAATGTGTGTATGTCCTTGTGGTATATGTTGGGAGTAACGGGATTGGTGATGGGTTGACTTGTCCACATTGATTAATTCTAATGATGAAAAGAATGGGGATAACAAAATGCATTGTGATTAATTGTTTATGTGTGTTGTGTTGAGAAAGGGTTGAAGGCTTGTTGAATCATTGTTTATGTAACTTCATGTTTTTGTGGTTGTGAACTGTGCGATGTTATGAAAATGGTCATCTCCTTATTATATGTGTGAACTTGTCATCTGCATTATTCCGAGGCATTGGTTGTGGCAAGTGTTATGTGCATTGAGAAATAATGGGTACTTAAGAGGATGTACCATTTCGAGGGACGTATCGCGCGCCGCGATGGATACTATATTTCGAGGGACGTATCGCGCGCCGTGATGGTTACTATTATCGAGGGTCGTGTCGTGCGTCGCGACAGATGCATGGACAGATATGTCCCCCATGGGTCCCGGACTGAGAGACAGCGGGTGTGTATCACTAGGTCAGACATGCATCATTATACTTGACATTGCATTCCATTACATTGCACATACTTATCATTAGTGAACTTGATATTGTGTTTTGCTGATCTAGTGATTGCCTTTTTGCGGAACTTGTGATTGTTGAATACTGAGCTTGTTATTGAGGATATATAATTTGTTGAAGTGTTGTTGTTGAGGATATGTGATTTGTTGAAGTGTTGTTGTTGAGGATATGTGATTTGTTGAAGTGTGTTATTGAGGATATGTAAATTTTTGGAAGTGTTGCTATTGAGGATATCTAATTTGTTAAAGTGTTGTTGTGGAGGATATGTAATTTGTCTAAATGTTTTTGTTGAGTTACGTTCTATGTAAACTGTGAGTTGTTAGGTTAGGCTGATGTTTATGTAGGTTGTAGTTGTGGAGGTTCGATTGGGGGTGGTAGGAGTACCCGTATTTCATCGCCTTAGCTTGTGTTTAGAGGTTTACTTGCTGAGTACCGTGTGGTTTGGTACTCACCCCTTGCTTCTACAAATTTTTGTAGGTTACTAGCCCGGACTTTATGATATATTCTCTTCTTTTCCGAGGCTTCCTGGAGATTTTGTGAGGTAGTTGTTGGTCATCTCAGCATCCCTCCTTACTCTTGTTTATGATTTTGTTCTACTCTAGAAACAATATCATATGAGACTTATATTTTCTTTTGATCCGATTGTAATACTTTAGACGCTTGTACACGTGACAACCAGGTTTTGGGGTATAATGTAAGTTGATAGTAAATTTTCCGCATTTTTATTATAATAGTTGAGTTTTAGGCTTACTTGTTTTGGTGGGATAAGACGAGTGCCATCACGTCCATTTTTGGGTCGTGACATACACCATGCGGAAACAAGATAGGAGCAAAAAGAGTAAATAATAAACAACGAAAACCTATGGAATGGATAAAAGGAAGTGAAAAGATAAACCAAGAAATGGAAAATATAAATAATAAACAAATAACGCAATTAGAAATTATTATATTTGCTATAGACAAAGTCAAATTAATTAATGAACAACTAGAACAATTATATAGTGAAGATCCATTACAAGGATGGAAAAAATATAAGACAAAAGTAAAAATTGAATTAATAGATGAAAATAGTATAATAACACAGAAACCATTAAAATATAACTTTGATGATCTAGAAGAATTTAAAATACATATAAATGAATTGTTAGAAAATAATTACATACAAAAAAGCAATAGTAAACATACAAGTCCAGCATTTATAGTAATAAAACACAGTGAACAAAAAAGAGGTAAAAGTAGAATGGTCATAGATTATCGTAATCTAAATGCTAAAACTAAAACATACAATTATCCGATACCAAACAAAATACTAAAAATAAGACAAATACAAGGATATAATTATTTTAGCAAATTTGTTTGCAAATCAGGATTTTACTACCTAAAACTAGAAGAAGAATCCAAACAATTAACAGCATTCACAGTACCGCAAGGTTTCTATGAATGGAATGTTTTACCTTTTGGATATAAAAATGCACCAGGTAGATTCCAACATTTTATGGATAACTGTTTTAACCAACTAGAAAACTGTATTGTATATATAGATGACATATTGTTATATTCTAGAACACAAGATGAACATATAAGATTATTGGAAAAATTTATACATATAGTAAAAAATACAGGTATAAGTTTGAGTAAAAGAAAAGCAGAAATTATGAAATCACAAATAGAATTTCTAGGAATACAAATAGATAAAAATGGAATAAAAATGCAAACTCATATAGTACAAAAAATAATTAATATTGATGAAAATATAGATACAAAAAAGAAATTACAATCCTTTCTAGGATTAGTAAACCAGGTAAGAGAATATATACCAAAATTAGCAGAACATTTAAAACCATTACATAAAAAACTTAAAAAAGATGTAGAATATCATTTTGATAATAAAGATAAAAAACATATAAAAATTATTAAGAATCTATGTAAAAAATTACCAAAACTATATTTTCCTGATGAAAATAAAACATTTACTTACATTGTTGAAACAGATTCGAGTGATCATAGTTACGGAGGAGTTTTAAAATACAAATATGAAAAAGAAAAAATAGAACACCATTGTAGATATTATTCAGGATCTTATACAGAAGCACAAATAAAATGGGAAATAAATAGAAAAGAATTATTCGCATTATATAAATGTTTATTAGCATTTGAACCATATATTGTTTACAATAAATTTATTGTAAGAACAGATAACACACAGGTAAAATGGTGGATAACAAAAAAATTAGAAGATTCAGTTACAACAAAAGAAATAAGGAGATTAGTATTGAATATATTAAATTTTACATTTACAATTGAAGTAATTAAGAATGACAAGAACCTTGTTGCAGACTACCTATCAAGAAAAAGGAACTCAAACTGAACAAGATACAATAGAAGAAATACTCAAAGCAATTACTACACTTTCTACGAAGGTGGACAGTATGGGAAAAGAGTTACAAAATCTGAAAGCTAACAGTCAGCAGCATGACTCTAAAAATGCGGAGCTACGTCGTTCGGCGGACGGTAAAAAGCCAGAACTAGAAGGAGACGTTGGGAAACTCCATAAAACCCATGACAATGTTTGTTTAAATGCAGCTACAGCAAGCACATCTACAACAAAAGGAGCCAGTGGAATAAGATATACAAATTTAAATATGAACAAAATCTTCGATAAACCATTTATTCCAAAGAACCAAAAAGACTCATTATTTATACCACCACAAATACATACTTACTCAGAAAGTTTAAACCAAGATAAAAAAGCCTACAACCACATAACCCGCTCATATATTGAAAACCTTTATAAAATCCAACATTATTTAAACTCAACACCTAGATCTCCAACTACCAAAGACCCTAATACTGATTTTATAACCCAAAAGCTACAAGGATATAATAAGTTAATAACACAACCAGGCACCAATGCAAATCTAGTAAAAACATGTTATAGTTATGGATTACTTAATACAGTTTATACCCAAACAGGAGATGAAATATCTACCATACCAGAGCTATACAAAGCCTTTATGAACTATAAAAGAATTACTAAAGGAACATTGTTTTATATAAAGTTTTATTCAGCACCAGCAGAGATATTATTTGATGAGATAAAACCAATTATACAAGTTATAAAAATTGGTTTGACCAGAGATATGATAATTCCAGAAGATATCGGAATACAACAAGAAATACAAAAGATTGAGATACCAGAATTCTACGCCAACAAAAGAGTTATAGGAATAACAACTATCCTAAATGAACTAACTAACAATTATTTAAACGGAAATTCAGTATGGAGCTATTATGTACGAGAGCAAGTTATGATATATTCAAATTCTAAAGAAATCAGAGAACAAGATATGGAAGAGATACGCCAATGGATACTTAGTCTACTCAAGCCAGAGCAAAAACCAACAACAAGAGCATTAAGGAAAGGGTTTATTTCGGAAGAATTATTGACAAGATATTGCAAAATTATTGGACAAAAATATCCCGGCCATATATGTTCAAAATGTCAAGGAGAAGATAATGTCATACCAGACGTTCAAATCGAATAAAAAAAAAGTATTTTGTATTTTGTTAAAATTTTGTGTCGGCTGAATATCAGCCATATGTAAAAAGTAATAGTTTTTATTTTTGTCGTGTTGTGTCGGCTGTAAAAAGCCAATTGTAAAAGTCATAAAGAAAATAGTGTGTATGTCGGCCATAAATAAAGAAGAGGCCATTATGTAAAGTAGTAATAGTAAGTATTTTGTTTTCTTGTGTTGGCCGAATATAAAGAGGCCAAGTGTAAAGTATGTGTCGGCCATTTTTGGCCAAAAGTCTGTAAATTTTGTGCATAAATAGAGGGTTTCCCCTCATAAATAAAATCATCAATCCTTCATCTAACAATCTTCTCTCTACTCTCTACTCTCAATTCACAAATCTGCTTCCACCCCCTCCATTGGTATCATCTAATTTTTTTGGTTTATTTATCTGTTCTAGAATTTCTGTATATGTTTCACTTATATCACTTATTTCTGATTGTTGGTCATTTTCATTTCCGTCTATTTCATTTACTTCAATATCTTCATTTAGATCTTTTAGATCTTCATTTAGTTTCTGTTCCATTTGTTTTATTTCATTTGTTAATTCTAGCTCTTTATCTTTTTGTTTTTGTTTATTTTCATATAATAATTTTAACCTAGCTAATTCTTTTTCTAATTCACTTATTCTTGTATTTTTTATTTCTTCTAAATTTTGTACTTCTTGTTTTGCTTGTGTTTTTATTTTTTCAATTTCTCTTGATTTATCCATTTCTTCATTTTCTTTTGTTATTCTTACCATAGCTGTTAAACTATCTTCTAATTTTGCTGTTTCTTTTTCTAGCATTAAGTATAAGTTATTTCCTATTCTCTTGTATCTTCTTCCTAAATTTGAAAATACTATTTTTATTATCATTCCATCTTGGTTTTCATATGTTTTTTCGTCTACTGCAAATTCTTCTTTATTCATTATGATCTATGTATTATATTATGTTGTAATTCATATTCAAGACAATCTAATTCTAATTCTAACATTAATATATTTTTTCTTTGTGCTAGTTTTAATTTATTACATACTCCTGCTAATGTATTTTCTTCTAACCTTCTTTTTCTGTGTTGTAATTCTTGTTCTTTTTCAGTTATTTGTTCCATTATTTTTTCTATTAATTGTTGTTTATATTTTTCTTTGTTCATATTGTTTTTCCAAATAACAGACATATTTATATTCTATTTTTGAAATTATGTTTATCAATTGATTTTTTCTATCATTATCTGTTTTGACTAGTTGTGATAGTTCATATTCTATATATAAAGATCTTAATTTTTTTCATATTTTTCTTACCTTTTTATCTATCTTAGTTCTTTTTATTTTAATATTTTTATTTTTATTCATCATAACTTTTTATATAATATTTTAAAAAGCTTACTTAATTTATCTGGATATCTAATCTTTTTTTAACCTGTAATTTCTACCATATCGCCTTAGCCAATATTCAGTCATATTTAATCTCCAATATCTAAATCATCATATAAATCATACATGTCATAATAAAGCTCATCTTGTATACTTAGTATGGTTAACTCAGTCCAACCTTGGGTTGTTATTTCTATTATCTCATATGTTAATAATTTATTATAAATTTCTCTTTTTATATCAGTATTCAAATTTTTTAGTATATAGAGTAGTAATATCTTATAATCAACATTATCGTCTAATAGGTATGTTTCCATTTTTATTATTTTCATTTTTCACTAAAATTTTATTCCTTCCAACCTCTTAATAAATTATACTTGCTTATTATGCAAAAATAATGATTTAATAATCATCTCGTCTGGTCACTACTACAACTTTCTTCTTTGATTAGTTACCCTAACAGCGCCTCAACTTTGTTTACTCCCCTAAACGGCCTTCTCTGCCTACCGGTTTCAACCTTAGGATGACATAGTCTGGGCATACTTATTCGAAGAATATTTCTGTAGCAAGCTTTCTAAAGATGGTTATTATAACATTATTCAAACATGATAAACAATTATAATTAACAAAAGATTTTCAAGAATAAATTAATTTAGCTACTCATGAATATAAAATGGTATACCTGTTTTTGTGGATCATTTGTCATAGTTGATTTGTTTTCCATAATTATTTAATTATCTAGCTCTGATACCAATGGAGGGGGTGGAAGCAGATTTGTGAATTGAGATTAGAGAGTAGAGAGAAGATTGTTAGATGAAGGATTGATGATTTTATTTATGAGGGGAAACCCTCTATTTATGCACAAAATTTACAGACTTTTGGCCAAAAATGGCCGACACATACTTTACACTTGGCCTCTTTATATTCGGCCAACACAAGAAAACAAAATATTTACTATTACTACTTTACATAATGACCTCTTCTTTATTTATGGCCGACATACACACTATTTTCTTTATGACTTTTACAATTGGCTTTTTACAGCCGACACAACACGACAAAAATAAAAACTATTACTTTTTACATATGGCTGATATTCAGCCGACACAAAATTTTAACAAAATACAAAATACTTTTTTTTTTTGGAAATTTGATGTGGTTGAATTTTAAGGTTGTTATATATATATATATATATATATATATATATATATATAACCTACTGATATCAGATGTTTGTTGTCATTATTTTTAATTAAATATTTGGGCAAGCTGTATTTGCTGTTTATTTTTTCAGAAATTTATAAAATTAAAGTAAATTGTAACACCTCTCAACTTCCAAGCAAAGGTATGAATTATTCTCCACATGTGTGTAGGTTCAAATCCGATGATTTCTAATTGTATCTACATATGTGTTAAAGATCAATTCTTCGTGTTTTAAGGGTAATATATATGAATTAGGATCATAAGAACCTCTAGCACTGAGTTGAGTTCAAAACTTTGCTATCGAGTAAGATTTTTATATAAATTTATGTAAGAATCAACTTCGAACAATCATATATCCTATCATATCATGAAGAGTTACATCTAGTAACCTATCAAATATAATGAAAGATCTTGGAATTTAGTTCCCAATGCATCCATCTGCTCATCAATACGACTTATGAGTAAAAAGTTATGATCATTTACTAAATAGTGAAAGATTGCGTTGCAGAGCCACATGAAGTTGAAGGGTATCGACCAATATCCCTTTGGTAGAAAATTACACTGTATAGTTAGAGTAATTTTTTTATGTATGTATATTACATATTGACATTCGTTGACTTCTACACAATTTTACTTCTTTATATTTTGACACCCCTTTATCAAAATTATGGCTCCGCCATTGATCGTACCTACACAGCTAAGCATAACATTTTCCCTCTTTTAATATGTTGATGACAAACTATATCAAATTGTTCCCTCTGTCAATTACTAGTTTATTGCTTGCACATTCCCTCTATTAGCATGTTTTCCCTATGTCACATAGACAATATCCCACGAAGGACCAACATCATACGTTCAGTATTAGGGGCATAAGAATTGAGCAACTCCTTGGTGAGGTCCTTAATCATTGACAATTAAAATTGTTTAAACATCATTCCTATTGTGCATAACTATGTAGGTCTAGTTTTTTAAAAAAAAATAATTTTCCTATCTTCACAGGTTATAATGATAATTCATTTTAGAAAATATCTCTTTCTTTATATATAATAATAATTCTATCTTTTTTTTATACATCTAGCAAAATCACAAAATTGAAAAAAAACATTTTATTTTTGGTAAAGGGCTAAAAATGTCTTTTAACCATGTGAAATGAATAAAAATGTTCTCTATTTATAGTTTGACTCAAAAATATCCTTGTCGTCAATATTTTGTTCAAAAATGTCTTTGCAATCAATGTTTACATCCCTACTCTATTCAAAATAGGACGAAACATCGTGGCGATTAGAAAAAATGTCAATTAACTCAATTTTAAAGAATTTAAAGAATAAAAGAATTTTAAAGGAGTCGCCACCTAATTTAAGGAAAAAACTAGGAAACCAATTAAAGTAATCTACGAAATGTCACGACCCAAAATGGGTCGCGAGTGGCACCCACACTTATCCTACTATGTGAGCGAACCAACCAATCTAAACCCCAAAATTTCAACCATAATAAACATAATATAATGCGGAAGACTTAAACTCATTAATGAAAATCGATTAAATAACTTCTAAAAACTCAATACTTATTATTCCCAAAATCTGGAAGTCATCACCACAAGAACATCTATCCTCAAATCACTAAATCTAAGAGTATCTAAGAAACTAAAATAACTAAACAGCTAGTCCATGCCAGAACTTCAAGGCATCAAGACGTGAAGAAGAAGATCCAGTCCAAGCTAGAAACAATAGCTCACCCTGAAATCTGACGTGATGAAGACTGGCTAGAGTTGCGGTTGAGTTGAAGACGACCGTACGTTTGCTGCACTCCACAAATAACAAAGAGAAAACATACAAGTAGGGGTCAGTACAAAACACGAGTACTGAGAAGGTATCATTGGCCAACTCAAAATAGAAAGCAATATATATCAGATAATATCATAAAATCAACTACAATACTCAACAAGTAGCAGCAAACAATACAAAAATCATTGATAATAACGCCAAGTACACCCATGAGGACTCAAGCCTCCATACCATACTCATTTGGGAAATAGGTTCATTAATTTGAATATATTAACATAATTCAAGATTCATTCTCTTTACTATCCTGGTGTCGGAATGTGACACTCCGATCCTCCTCATACTATCCTGGTGCCGGAACGTGACACCTGATCTATCAATACTATCCTGGTGCCGGAACGTGACACCCGATCCATTAATACTATCCCGGTGCTGGAACCTGACACCCGATCCATTAATACTATCCTGGTGCCGGAATGTGGCACCCGATCCATTAATACTATCCTGATGCCGGAACGTGACACCCGATCCATTAATACTATCCTGGTGCCGGAACGTGACACCCGATCCATCAATACTATCCTGGTGCCGGAACGTGACACCCGATCCATTAATACTATCTTGGTGCCGGAACGTGACACCCGATCCATTAATACTATCCTGGTGCCGGAACGTGACACCCGATCCATTAATACTATACTGGTGTCGGAACGTGACACCCGATCTATTAAGACTATCCTGGTGTCGGAACGTGACACCCGATCCATTAATACTATCCTGGTGTCGGAACGTGACACCCGATCCACTAATCTTATTCTTTTAGTTCATCAAGCCTTCTTCTATACCAAAGCATCATCATTAACAAAGAGGTTTTAAGGTTTAAGATTCAACAGCCTCATCATGCTTATTTTATCACAATTATAAATATAATCACATCATGCAAGCACACAATTAAGCATATAGAAGACTTTACAATACTACCCAATACATATCATTCCCTATTAAGAGTTTACTACGGAATAGCATAAACCATAACCTACCTCCACCGAAGAATTGCGATCAAGCAATCTACTTTCCCAAAGCTGCGTTCTTTCTCTCTCTCAATCGATCGTTTCTCCCTTTCTCTCTGTTCTTTTTCTTTTTCTTATTCAAATCCTCTTTCTTTTACCCTAATTAGCATATAATTAAGTATAAAAGATGATAAAATACCCCACTACTTGTTTCAAGGTTCTCTCTTTTAACCCCCAAGTAATTAAATTATTAACATTAAACCACTAACTTTATAATTATAAGCAGGAATAGTCCAAAACGCCCCTTAAAATATTAACAGAAATCCGACCCAGTCAGGGTCACGCAGCCTGTGACGGTCCGTCCTGCACGTCCGTCACAAAGTTCAGAGAGTTAATTCTGCGGAAGGATTTGTGACGGTCCGTCGAGCCCTCAACGGTCCGTCCTGCCATGTCGTCGTGAAGTTTAGAGAGTCGATCTCAGTACCCAAATTTCTAAATTCTAAGTGTTTTGGAACGACACACCCTCGACGGTCCGTCGTGCCCATGATGGTCCGTCATGGGATCCGTTGACCCAAACAGTGATTTTTAGAATTTAACTTTGCTGCTCCAAACGACTAAACAGGTCGTTACAATAGATACCAATTTACCCATCGTTCGTCCTCGAACGATCACAAGAAGAAAAACAAGGGCGAAAAGGAGTACCTGAATCTGTAAACAGGTGTGGGTATGTTTCTCGCATATCAGCCTCCTTCTCCCAAGTGGAATCTTCAACTGGTCGATTCTTCCATTGAACTTTGATGGATGCAATCTCCCTTGATCTCAACTTGCAAATTTCTCTATCTAGAATGGCAATAGGCTCCTCCTCATAAGTCAAATTCTCATCAAGCAGAACTGAATCCCATCGAATAATGTAGTTTCCATCCCCATGGTATCTTTTCAACATAGACACATGAAATACCGGATGCACTCCTGACAGTCCTGGGGCAAGGCTAATTCATAAGCCACCTCCCCTACTCGCTTAAGTACTTCAAATGGTCCAATATACCTTGGGCTTAGCTTACCTCTTTTTCCAAACCGCATCACCCCTTTCATGGGCGAAACCTTCAGCAAGACTTTCTCACCCTCCATGAACTTTAAGTCTCTAACCTTTCGATCTGCATATTCCTTTTGCCGGCTTTGAGCCGCTAAAAGCTTTTCTTGAATAGATTTCACCTTCTCTAATGAATCGCTCAAAAGATCAGTACCCCAAGGTCTAACCTCAAATGCATCAAACCAACCAATGGGAGACCTACATCTCCTCCCACACAATGCTTCGAAAGGAGCCATATCAATACTTGAGTGATAGCTATTAGTGTATGAAAACTCCGCTAAGGGTAAGAAGTTATCCCAATGACCCCCAAATTCTATCACACATGCACGAAACATATCTTCCAACACCTGAATTGTTCACTCAGACTGACTATCGGTCTGAGGGTGAGATGCAGTACTAAGGTCCAACCTAGTACCTAATTCAGCATGCAATGTTCTCCAAAACTTAGAAGTAAACTGTGTACCTCTATCTGATATGATGGAAAGTGGAACTCCATGCAATCGAACAATTTCTGAGATGTAGAGTCTGGCTAACTTCCCTGCATTGTAGGTCACCTTGACCGGGATGAAGTGAGTAGAATTAGTTAATCTGTCCACAATTACCCAAATAGAGTCAAACTTCCCCAATGTCTTTGGAAGACCAATCACGAAGTCCATTGCAATTCTCTCCCACTTCCATTCAGGAATGGGCATTCTCTGAAGTGTTCCTCCGGGCCTCTGGTGTTCATATTTTACCTGCTGACAATTTGGACATTTGGCAACAAAATCAACAATGTCGCGCTTCATTCTACTCCACCAAAAGTGTTGCTTTAGGTCATGGTACATCTTGGTTTCACCAGGATGTATAGAATATCCGGAACTATGAGCCTCTGTAAGAATAGTGTGGATCAAATCATCAACACGGGGCACACATACCCTTCCCTTAATTCTCAAAACACCTTCCTCATCCATTATTACTTCTTTAGCCCCTCCTCACAACACCATATCCCGAATTCGGCTTAGTTTCTCATCATCAAACTGTTTTCCCTTGATCTTGTCAAGAAAAGAAGATCTCGCCTCCACACTGGCCAAAAATCCTCCCTTCTCATTTACTTCTAACCTCATAAAGTCATTAGCCAGAGTCTGAACCTCTCTAGACAATGGGCGTCTAGAAACTTGTAAGTGGGCTAAACTACCCATGCTCCCTGCTTTTCTACTTAAGGCGTCTGCCACAACATTAACCTTTCCTGGGTGATACAAGATGGTAACATCATAATCCTTCAGTAGTTCCATCCACCTCCTCTGTCTCAAATTCAAGTCCCTCTGAGTAAAGAAATACTGTAGGCTACGATGATCCGTATAGACTTCACACTTGACCCCATATAGATAATGTCTCCATTGCTTTAATGCAAACACAACTGCGGCCAATTCCAAATCGTGGGTCGGATAGTTACGTTCATGCACCTTTAATTGCCTCGAAGCATAATCAATTACATTTTTCTCCTACATTAGCACTGCACCCAAACCAGAATAGGATGCATCACAATAAACAATGAAGTTCTTACCCTCTACTGGCAAGGTAAGAATAGGTGCAGTAGTCAGCAACGTCTTGAGTTTCTGAAAGCTTTCTTCACATTCATCCGACCATACAAATGGAACATTCTGCTTAGTCAAGTTCGTCAATTGGGAAGCAATAGAAGAGAATCCCTTGACAAATCGACGGTAGTAGCTGGCTAAACCAACAAAGCTCCTTATTTATGACACATTAGTAGGTCTTACCCAATTTCTCACCGCTTCAATCTTAGAAGGATCCACCATCACTCCATCCTTAGAAACCACGTGCCCCAAAAAGGACACTGAATCTAGCCAAAACTCACACTTGGAGAATTTGGCATAAAACCTTTTCTCCCTTAACACTTCCAACACAATTCTCAAATGCTCCTCATGTTCCTTCTTACTCTTGGAGTATATCAGTATATCATCAATAAATAAGATCACAAAGAGATCCAGATATGACTTAAAAATCCCGTTCATCAAGCTCATGAAAGCAGCAGGGGCATTCGTAAGACCAAAAGACATTACTACAAATTCGTAATGCCCATACCTGGTTCGAAAAGCAGTCTTTGGTACATCCGTTGCCCGTATTTTCAATTGATGATAACCGGATCTCAAGTCAATCTTAGAGAAGACGCAAGCACCTTGTAACTGATCGAACAAGTCATCAATGCGAGGAATGAGCCTTGTTCTTAATAGTTACCTTATTCAACTGCCGGTAGTCTATGAACATCCAAAAACTCCCATCCTTCTTCTTCACAAATAACACCGGAGCACCCCAAGGGGATGCACTTGGTCTAATGAAACCTTTACTTAACAACTCTTGAAGTTGGGCCTTTAACTCCCTTAACTCTGCTGGAGCCATTCTATAAGGAGGTATGGAAATGGGGCGAGTACCCGGCTCTAGATCAATGCAAAAGTCAATATCTCTATCTGGTGGCATACCAGGAAGGTCTGCAGGAAACACATTCAGAAACTCACGGACTACCGGAACCGACTCAATTGAAGGTACCTGGGTAGTATCATCCCGGAGATGTGCCAAGAAAGCTGAGCACCCTTTACTAACCATTCTCTTAGCACGAATAAAGGAGATGATACGAACTGGAGTGGAAGTGTAGTCACCCTCCCACACTAACGGATCTGTCCCAGGCTTGGCCAACGTTACAGTTTTAGCATTACAATTTAAGATTGCGAAATTTGGAGAAAGCCAAGTCATACCCAGAATTACATCGAAATCAACCATTTCTAAGATAACCAAGTCTACATGAGTATTGCTCTCCATAAAAGTCACAAGACAAGACCTATATACCTTTTCGACTATCACAGACTCACCCACCGGAGTAGAAACACGAATAGGAATGTCAAGCAATTCACAATGTAAATTAAGAACAGTAGCAAATGAGGAAGATACATATGAAAATGTGGATCCAGGATCAAATAATACAAAAGCCATGCAATCACAAACCAAAAGATTACCTGTGATGACAACATCAGATGTCTCCGCTTCAGATCTCCCAGGGAAAGCATAACAATGGGCCCTATCACCTGTCTGCCCGTTACCTCTACCAGGTTGCGCTGCAGTAGTTCCCATTTGTCCGTCACCCCGACCGTTTTGGTGACCACCATTACCTTGGCCACCACACCCTCCAGAATGACGGCCTCTTCCATGACCACCTCTACCTCTGACTATTTGAGGTCTGTAACTCTGTTTTGGACAATACCTCTTAATGTGTCCATTCTCCCCACATCCATAACACTCTCTGGATTCAAGCATAGGTCTCTGTGAGAATGACGAAGTCTGGGGATAACCTCCAAACTCAGAGAAGTGTTGACCGGTCTGCGGTGGACCCTCAACTACAGTCTGTAGTGAAGACTGAATAGGTCGGGCTGGATAACCTCCTGAACCCTGCCCTCTGGAGTAAGAACCATTAAACTCACCTCCCTTACGAAACCTTTTAGATGTCGATGCCATGGTGAAGTCATCTGGCTTCACTCCCTCCACCTCTATCACGAAGTCTACCACTTCCTGAAAGGATTTCGCTGTAGCCGCTACCTGTAAGGCTGAAATCCACAAATCTGACCTCAACCCCTTCACAAAACGGCGAATCCGCTCTTGTGGACTGAAGCAAAACTGGGTGGCATACCTGGATAATGCAAGGAACTTAGCCTCATACGCAGTCACCGACATCTTGCCTTGCTTTAGGATCAAGAACTCATCTCTCCTCCTATCCCTCAAGGTCCGGGGGATATACTTCTCCATAAATAAGCTAGAGAACGACGCCCAAGTCATAGGTGGTGCCTGTGCGGGTTGACACTCAACATGTGACCGCCACCACATTTTGGCATTTCCCTGAAACTGATAGGTTACAAACTCAACGCCAAATCGTTCCACTATGCCCATTTTATGTAGTAACTCATGACAATCAACCGAAAAATCGTAGGCATCCTCAGATTCAACACCCTTGAAGACTGGAGGTTTCAATTTCAAGAACTTACTGAAAAGTTCATGCTGATCGCTTGTCATTATAGGCCCTGTAGTCAACCGAGGAAACGTGCCTATTTCCAATGAGGCATCCATGCGGGGAGCCACAGTAGCTGCATGTTGTACCTCCGGAACCTGAGGTGCTGGTGCAGAAAACACTGGAGGTGTTTGGCCTTGATCAGATAACCCGCTAAGATAGGCAAGAACCCGATTAATCATCTCTGGGGTAGGTTGGGGTAGCAATTCCTCATTCTGCACTTGCTCATTTTCCCCTTCCTCACCCTCTCTTACTACTTCCTCAGTCGGTGGAGGAGTCACCGCCCTAGTACCAGATGGGCTAGGTGCTTGTCCTCTTCCTCTAGAGGACGTCCTCCCGCGACCTCTTCCACGGCCTCTTGCCACTACTCCTCTTCGAGTTACAACCCCAGTGGCTGGCTCAGACGCATCTTGTCTTGCCGGTGTTGGTGTTGGCTCAGTTGTTGCTCTAGTTCTAACCATCTGCGAAATAGAGTGAAGATGGTCAGACACCAATTTGTATCACCTAGATATCAATTGGATCCAAGTAATAGCACGAAGGAAAGAAAGAATGGAATTTTTCCTAAAGTCCTATAGCCTCTCAAAGAAAAGTAAGGCGTCCCCCTACCGTTCCTTAAGACTTTACTAGACTCGTTCTTGTGTGATGAGACCAACAAACCTAATGCTCTGATACCATGTTTGTAACGACCCAAAACGGGTCGCGAGTGGCACCCACACTTATCCTACTATGTGAGCGAACCAACCAATCTAAACCCCAACATTTCAACCATAATTAACATAATATAATGCGGAAGACTTAAACTTATTAATGAAAATCGATTAAATAACTTCTAAAAACTCAATACTTATTATTCCCAAAATCTGGAAGACATCACCACAAGAACATCTATCCTCAAATCACTAAATCTAATAGTATCTAAGAAACTAAAATAACTAAACAGCTAGTCCATGCCAGAATTTCAAGGCATCAAGACGTGAAGAAGAAGATCCAGTCAAAGCTAGAAACAATAGCTCACCCTAAAATCTGACATGATGAAGACTGGCTAGAGTTGCGGTTGAGTTGAAGACGACGGTACGTTTGATGCACTCCACAAATAACAAAGGGAAAACATACAAGTAGGGGTCAGTACAAAACACGAGTACTGAGTAGGTATCATCGGCCAACTCAAAATAGAAAGCAATATATATCAGATAATATCATAAAATCAACTACAATACTCAACAGGTAGCAGCAAACAGTACAAAAATCATTGATATTAATGCCAAGTACACCCATGAGGACTCAAGCCTCTATACCATACTCATTTGGGAAATAGGTTCATTAATTTAAGTATATTAACATAATTCAAGATTCATTCTCTATACTATCCTAGTGTCGGAACGTGACACTCCGATCCTCCTCAAACTATCCTGGTGCCGGAACGTGACACCCAATCCATCAATACTATCTTGGTGCCGGAACATGACACCCGATCCATTAATACTATCCTGGTGCCGGAACCTGACACCCGATCCATTAATACTATCCTGGTGCCGGAACGTGGCACCCGATCCATTAATACTATCCTCGTGCCGGAACGTGACACCCGATCCATTAATACTATCCTGGTGCCGGAACGTGACACCCGATCCATCAATACTATCCTGGTGCCGGAACGTGACACCCGATCCATTAATACTATCCTGGTGCCGGAACGTGACACCCAATCCATTAATACTATCCTGGTGCCGGAACGTGACACCCGATCCATTAATACTATCATGGTGTCGCAACGTGACACCCGATCCATTAATACTATTCTAGTGTCAGAACGTGACACCCGATCCACTAACCTCATTCTTTTAGTTCATCAAGCCTTCTTCTATACCAAGGCATCATCATTAACAAAGAGGTTTTAAGGTTTAAGATTCAACAGCCTCATCATGCTTATTTTATCACAATTATATATATAATCACATCATGCAAGCACACAATTAAGCATATAGAAGACTTTACAATACTACCCAATACATATCATTCGCTATTAAGAGTTTACTACGGAATAACATAAATTATAACCTACCTCCACCGAAGAATTGCGATCAAGCAATCTACTTTCCAAAGCTGCGTTCTTTCTCTCTCTCAATCGATCGTTTCTCCCTCTCTCTCTGTTCTTTTTTTTTCTTATTCAAACCTTCTTTCTTTTACCCTAATTAGCATATAATTAAGTATAAAAGATGATAAAATACCCCACTACTTGTTTCAATGTTCTCTCTTTTAACCCCCAAGTAATTATATTATTAACATTAAACCACTAACTTTATAATTAAAAGCAGGAATAGTCCAAAACGCCCCTTAAAATATATAACAGAAATCCGACCCAGTCAGGGTCACGCAGCCTGTGACGGTCCGTCACAACTGTGACGGTCCGTCCTGCACGTCCGTCACAAAGTTCAGAGAGTTAATTCTGCGGAAGGATTTGTGACGGTCCGTCGAGCCCTCAACGGTCCGTCCTGCCATTTCGTTGTGAAGTTCAGAGAGTCGATCTCAGTACCCAAATTTCTAAATTCTAAGTGTTTTGGAACGACACACCCTCGACGGTCCGTCGTGCCCATGACGGTCCGTCGTGGGATCCGTCGACCCAGACAGTGATTTTCAGAATTTAACTCTGCTGCTCCAAACGACTAAACAGGTCGTTACACGAAACCATCAAATAAAAGATAAGTTCAGGTTATTCCAAAGGGAATGTGTTAAACACATTTCGAAATTCACAAATGTGAGTGCCGACTGAATTCATTTTTTTTTCAAATTGAGGAAGAGACGAAAATAAAATACAGTGCAATTAACATGCAATATACACAAATAATAAAATAAAATAAGAAAAAATTATTAAACTACACTACATATGTTTACATATTATCATTTAATCCCTACTCTTTCATAAAAATTCAAGAATCCCCACTTTTCCCAAATTCGTCTATTCAGGATACTTAATTTTGAAAGAAATCAAACCCACCTTTCTCATCCCCAAAATTCTCGCCTCTAATCTCTCCCACTACCAAATTAGTTATCGGATTCAAAGGAATTTGATTTTCAGCCGATTCAACGATCCAAATTTCAAAATAGATATTATCTTCTTCTTCATTTTTCTTTCAAAATTAATTCTATTTTTCAATCGATTTTCTATCGGTTGTCAAAACGGATCATCCATCTTTTAATATTGGGATTTCCCAAAGAATAACACCTAACAATGATCAAATTTTTGAATCAGAAGATCCCAACTTGACAGAACAGAGGTCTAAAAGCTTGCATGCACCGTCATTAATGGAGAATCACTTCTACGAAGAAAAAATAAAAAAAGTGAAGTGGGTGAATCATCTAAAGCAAAGGATGCAAAAACTAAAAAAAAAGTGGTAGAAAGGTTGCCCCTCCCATTTTGCGATCACATTACCCATTGTATGTTTTTCTTTTTCTTTTAATTTTGATATTATTGAAAAATAATTTTTACTAGTGTATATTGAAATCTGGAGTTTTACCTAGTAACACTAATTTTTTGGGTTAGAATATAACTTTTACAGTTGTAAATGAAAGACATTGTGAAAAATAATATTTTATTATATGTATTGAAATTTGGAGTTTATTATCAGAGACACCGATGTTTTACCAAGTATTGATATTGAGTATAAGTTTTACATCTGTAGATGAAACACATTGTTGAAAAATAAAGTTTTTTTTGTATATACTGAAATCTTGAGTTTCTATCAGAAACACTGGTATTTTATCAAAAGTTGGTATTAAGGTTTCATTGTCCTTCATAAGTATTTGTTTTACATTTGTAGATGAAAGACTAGTTTAAGACAAATTTTGTGTGTTTAGAATTGTATCTAAGATTCGCGTTCAATTCGCGGTATGATATAGAGGTTATTTTTTTGCACAATATATCATATTCGTAGATACGCACCTCCATGATGTGAATACAGAATATAACATATCTGATAGTTAACATTTTGTATTGTATTTAAATTGAAGTCAGTGTATATAAGTAATATGATTTTGTGTATCAGTCATGCATTGTTAGTATACTAAGTATAAAATGATCTGAAACATTATATTGTTAATCAATTATGGTATTTTCCTTTTAGTTATGTATGCATAATTTATCGATTTAGTGATTGATAAACATTATTTATCTTTATGGAATTGCAGAATATGAAATATGTAATTAAACATATTCCAAAACAGCCTCTATTAGAATAATATAGTAGTATATAAACTGACTTACAGGTGGAATTTGCTCGAGGCATTATGCAACAAGAGATCGATAGCCTTTCAGTATTATATCCACCGAGCTTTACTTACACATTTCATTCAATTTATAATGTATATTCTTTGTCTTTGCAGCGACTGCAGAACATATGTAGCTTGTTTTGCTAAATTTCTGAATGACAAATTCAAAGTCCCATCGATTACTTTTCGAGGAGATTGCCTTTGCTCAAGATATGCAACACTGTTATGAAAATATGGTACCGACAAGTCCAAAGATGGATACCATAGCTAGAATGATGATCTTATAAGGCCAAAGGTTGTTTCCATTCCATTGATAAACGATGAACTGATTAATGTAGAATAATAGTTTATTTACTGACTTACAGAAAAGATATGAAATTTTACTGTTTTGAAGATACATTAACTGTTATGGAGTTTTCTTCCCCAGGTCAACATTGTATTTCTAAGTAATTAGTTCTTCTAAATTTGAAGAATTGTTATGTCTACTATTTTTATGTCGCTTTTAAATTAATTTTTAGTACATTTTAATACCTTATTAATTTCTATATATTTTAAGTATTATACATATCCCTGCAGCTTTTACTACACTGAATCCAATTTTTATCAAAATTATTAGGTATACGATACAAAATTGTGTTCATCAAATGACAAAAATTTATTGTTCACACAACATGGTACAAATTACATCTTATAAGGTGATACAAAATAATTTTCACTTATATAATATTATGTATTATGATACATAATATTATCTATATGATACATAGGTACAGATTTTCAAATTGATACGATTTTATTATCTCATGCCAAAGTTACAAAGATATTAAGTATCATATACACAAATTTTATGCTAAAATTACTCTAACTTTTTTAAGTTGATATTAAATTTCCTGTAAACTATTATGTGCATGAAACTCATGAATTGCGTCCACATATGTAAAAATTACTTTTTCGATAATTCATTATTAGTAGATACAAAATTTAGAAGATCATATTATGTATATGATATATGACTGGTTCAAATGACACGTTTTACATGTTTTCTTTTTTAACTTTGGCACATATCTTTACAAAGATAGTAAGTATCAAACAAACAAAATTTATACTAAAATTATTCTAACCTTTTCTAAAATAAATTTCCAGAAAGTTATTATATACATGAAACACAATTGCATCCACAAATATCAAAATTATATGTATATGATATATAATATTAGTAAAATAATACAATTTCGATACTCTATTCGTAGTAGATATAAAATTTAGAAGAAGATATTATGTATATGATATATAATTTAGTCAATGACACCTTTTTTCCATGTTGTCTGTATTAACTTTGGCACACATCGCAACTATTTAGCACTATTAATCAATCACATACAAAATTAATAAACAATAAATAATCAGAGTCACTGCAATGTATACCAAATCAATTTTATCATAAATTATCAATCGAAAATATTGTCAGATTTCAAAACATAACATTATTCATTTATTGCATCAGGAAATATTAATCTGAAATTAATTCTTAAAGTATCAAATTTGATAATTATTAGACATGAAGCATAGAAGTACTTCTAAGAAGCAAGTATCAAGAATTTTTTGGGAAGAAAGTACATGATCTTCTATCGTAAACCTTCCTGTCCACATTGTGCACAACAGTTCGTGTTTGTGTTAATCTTTTCATCTCGATTTTTCTTTCTCTTTTTTTTTGGTCTTTCAGGCTTTTTTTAGTATCTTGGTGGCAAGAAGACTTCTTCCAAAATAGATTCCGGAGCTATCCAATCACTTTTGTCTGGCAGTGATTCTATTGTAACTGCATATGTGTTTGTTAATGCATCAAGTTTATAGTAATCAGAGCAGTAGGATGTACATCTTTAATATTCTTCTTCTTTATAACAGCCATGCATGCACACAAGGTATCTCTTCATGTTGAAATCTATCACATGAACAAGTTTTTCGCTCAAGGCAAACACTGTATCTTATCACACCTTCATACACTGCAAAGAAATATTTAGAAGATGCAACTACTTGCAAATGTTTAAGAATTAATGGATACATTATATGAATTTTCAATTTGTATAATTAACAATACAATGAGAAGTAAAGCTAGAAACATAATACTTGTAATATAAATATGTACCTTCATTTTCGCACATACGTCTCCCTAATGTTTCCTCTGTATAAGATGCTATTTTTCAATTTTTACAATTTCAAGTACCAAATAAAATTCTAGCTTCTTCCAGAAAGTCTATAATAGGTAATCGTCAACACTTTTTACCGCCCCTATCTAACATCACTTTCTCATATACGTGAATGCCTTAAAAGATCGAAATATTCATTACAAATCTTCATCAAAAATGCGTTTTTAGAATCAGCCTGAGAGCTTTTCGTAAAATAGCAATGGAGAATTTCAAAATTTGAAATTTAAAATTTCAATGCAGTAGTGTTTAATGCATGAATGATTTGAAGATGAAAGAAACTTATGGGTGAATTGTGGCAGTTAATTTGTATTTCTGTTTTAAATTTCTTTTTTAATGCATTAAACTAATAAAATCCTTTTTTACCGCACTGACCTGATAATTACAACTTCTACATTAAAGTATCCGTCCGCATACCAAAGTATCCGCAACATAACAAAAGAAGAGAGTTTTGTAATTTATAAAAGAGTAGGGATAGAAAGTAATTTGTTTACTTATACCATGTGTTTTCTATAATTTTTATATAAAATAATTATGTAAGAATTGACCTAAGGTCTATCAAATGTCAATATATACAAAATAATGCATAAAAATTATAATTTGAACTCTATTTGAATAACTTCAATAGGAAGCGACTTCGTGTACATGTAAAGATACTTAGTAAATGTTAGTGCTAAATAAATATGAATAAAAATAAATACAAATAATAACTTAAAGGTGAAAATCCATCTTATTAACATGAGAGACCTTGGAAATTGACGGTAATTTCTTCATCGACCAATTTTAACATACAAAATATATAAATTTAAATTAAATTTTTGTATTTAATATTGGAAAGACCTTGAAAATCAAGAAAGAAATTTATACATTGGCCACTTTAACTTATGAAAAATAAAAAGTAACAAATATAACAAGGTAAACTAAGCAACAACAACCATAAACAAGTACGGCAACAACGACAGTATTAAAGTTTTTCTAAATTGTTCTTTAATTGTAACAAAAATAATAACAATAGTAAAATAGTTTCTGGTAATTAAAGTTAAAGTGTCATAAATGGAACCAAAAAAATGCTATAAGCAATCAATATATATATATATATATATATATATATATATATATATATATATATATATATATATATATATATAAAATGAGGATCTTCAATCCGCCTATGTGGCATGCCTCAATGATGAGAAATATATATATATATATATATATATATAAAATAGGATTTTTTAGATTATTTTTTTACACAATAATATTATGTGTATATATATATATTGCTATTAATAAGTTACTTAATGAACATTACACCTTCTAACCTTTTAATAATATATATATAACACCTAACCTTTAATTTAATAATATAACTCCTAACCTTTCATATTCATAACCTTCAAAATATTTAATATAAAAATTATAACTCCTAAATATTACACCTATAAAAATCCACTTTGAGACATTGCATGATGGTCATTTTATTTTTATTTTTCTTATTCTTAATTTTTTGTTTCTTTGATTTGTTAATTTCTTTTGTCTTATTTGATCTGATTTTTGCAGGAGAGGGATATATAGTGAAAAATGTTATATATTTTGCATATTTTGATTTTGTGAGGTAAAATGATTTGACATGTCTAATTATCATTTTCACTTTTGTTCTCTTGTAATTACATTTATATTTGATATTATATGGTTGGATTGTTGATGATACAAATCATGATTCTTTTATAGAAAAAATAATTTGTTCATTTTCTTTTTTGCTTCTCTTTGTAGTTTTTTGAGATTTTTTTTCTTATTCTGGTAGTTTCTACCAACACCGATTGTCTCTATTCACTTTGTAAATTTGAAGAATCGAATTATGTTATGTTGAGAACATGATCCTTCTTTCCTCTTCAAATCATATATAATTAAATATTTTAAATATTTTTGCTTGATTAGTTAACTATAATTTTATGTCTTTTTGTTGTTATTATTGTAAGGATTGTAATTATGTTATGTTGAGAACATGATCCTTCTTTCCCCTTCAAATCATATATAACTAAATATTTTAAATATTTTTTTTTGATTAGTTAACTAATTTTATGTATGTTTATTGATATTATTGTAAGGATTGTTTATAGTTTTCCGGTTAAACCTCCAATGCAATAAGAGTTGATTGGTTCCTTATCAGCTTAATTAGTTAATTGAAAAAACGCCAATATATCTTATTTCTAATTTCGTCTAACAATATCTTCCTCCTCACTAGCTATAAAAATGTTTTACAAATATATAATAAATATAAGTAATAAAACAGTAATATATCACATCTTAATATAAAGTAAATAAAATACTAAATATTAAATACAAATATTATATAGTTAAGAATCAAATAAATCGATTCCTCTTTTAATTTTGTATCTCACAATCACATAATAATGTTATGATAAAAATACGTAATTTTAACGTTGCATTATTTATTATATTATTTATATATAGAAATTATTTATAGGCCAAATGTTTCACAATTTTGAGAATTCAATCAACAAAAAAATTAAATATTTTTTAATTTTATTTTAAAACATCCATACAATTACTTTATTTTTTGATAATTTCAAATTTTTTTCTATTCCTTTTGATTAGATTTTTAATTCTATGTCCCTTTTAAATTTGTTTTTAATTAATTTTTCTCTTAATAGATATCTCTCCTATAATATAAAATAAGAGAAAAAATATATATTGTTCAAAATAATAGTAATTACTAAAAATAATGTTTATTATTAGAAGTATATTTGGAGACTTTTAATAATTTGAAATTTCTAAAATGATGTAAAAAAAAATATGTCATATAATAAATAAATCATAAAAATATGTAACCTTTTTCTTTTTTAACCTTTTTCCTCTTATTTTTATATATTTATTTTTAATTTAATTTTTATCATAAACTCACACTTCTTCATCTTTCATAACCTCTATACTTAATTAATACTTATTATTAATACCTATAACTTCCAACTTTATATATTCATAACCTCAAATTACTTAATGTTTAAATTTGTGACATCTTAAAAGCACATAAAAAATATTTCTAACCAAATATATTTATGTTTAGCTTAATAGTCCTCTACTTTAATCTTATAATGCAAAAATCTATCGACAAAGACTGCTTTGTGTAATTATTTTTACTTCTAATAAGAATAAGATATATAAAAGAGAATAATTGATTTATTTTATTTTTGCATGAAACTATAAGAACAAGATCATTACTAAAAGTAAGACAAAAATAATTCTTGAAAATATTAAAATGTATTTGTAGATACACTTAGCGGGGGGAGATAATCAAAATTATTATGAAGTTATTTTTAAATTTTAATTAAAATATGAATTATGAAAATCTAATAAAAATTAATTAAGAGAACTCATTTAAATATTTTGCTTAAATTAATAAAAAGCTACAGACAAGCTAACTTGATTATGTTAAGATATGATGCTAATTGTTACTGTTTAAAAAATATATATATAAAAATTAGTAAAAATAATAAAGACGAGCAAACTTCATTCTCTTACTTACGATGCTAATTGTTTGTGTTTTATTAATAGAATTAAATAAGCAAAGACTAAAAAAAAAAGAAGACTAAAAAATAGCGTTTAAATAAATTTTAAAACAAAACTTAGAATTATAGAAGAGAATTTATCAAGGAAAAAATTAATACAAATAATTATTTCAAATATACTTATTACTTAACCACTCATCCTCCATTATGATGATTCTAAAAATTTACTTAGTTTTTCCTCCTACACTTTAACTATAAGAAAATATTATTTATCGTTAATAATTATAAATATTCATATTATTTGTGAACATTTTTTTTATGTTTACTTTACTTAGAAAAAAATTCAAGAATCTAATTATAAGTTTTTAGTAGATATATAAGTTTTTTTTTTTTTAAATCTTAACATAAAACCTTTTATCATTCATTTATAATAGTTCATTTATTACTTATTTTATCATGCATTTAAAAAATAATATATTATTTTTATGTTAATTCTATATCACTAAAAATTATTTTACCGAACTAAAATCATGTATTACCCATCTCCTTCCAAAGAATCAATATATACAGAGAACTTTATATTTTAATATATAAATATTGAAATACCTTTTTAAGTCTTCAAATCATAGATAGCTTATCTATTACGAATAATTTTTCATATTTCTAAGCCTGTTTTTGAATTTATTACTATATTAATTCTTTTGATATTTTTTTAAATTTAAAAGACTAAAAATCTCACTTTAAATTTTTAACAAAACATTCAAGTGAACCATATTTAATTTTGAGAACTCATTCAAATGGATAATAAAGTCATAAATTCTTAAATTATATATTATAACTAACATAAAAGAATAGGTACTATTCAACCAAAAAAAAGTATAGGTATTTGACCGTACTGCTAATTTAAGGTATTTATTTTTTGATAAAATTAATTCACGAATTGAGTTGAAATTACAAAACTAAATGATAAAATTTATTAACTAATCTATTTGAATTTGAAAATTAAATAAAAATAAAAACTTTTAAACACCGTGCATAGCGCGACTAAGTTTACTAGTAATAACATACTATTTAGTAGTAAAACATAAGTGGTCAGCTTCTATATAAAACAAAGTACCAATAGTTAGATATTACTTATAATAATATTAATCTAAGTTACACAGTTGTCACGACCCAAAACGAGCCGCGAGTGGCACCCACACTTATCCTACTATGTGGGCGAACCAATAAATAACTTTTAAAATTTATCAATTACTATCATTATCCCCAAAATCAGGAAGTCATCATCACAAGAACATCTATCCTCAAATTACTAAGTCTAAGAGTATCTAAGAAGCTAAAATAACTAAACAGATAGTCCATGCCAGAACTTCAAGGCATCAAAACGTGAAGAAAAAGATCCAGTCCAAGCTAGAAACAATAGCTCACCCTGAAATCTGACGTGATGAAGACTGGCTAGAGTTGCGGTTGAGTTGAAGACGACGGTACGTTTGCTGCACTCCACAATGAACAAAAAGAAAACATACAAGTAGGGGTCAGTACAAAATACGAGTACTGAGTAGATATCATCGGCCAACTCAAAATAGAAAGCAATATATATCAGATAATATCATAAAATCAACTACGATACTCAACAGGTAGCAAGAACAAGTACAAGAATCATTGATAATAACGCCAAGTACACCCATGAGGACATAAGCCTCCATACCATACTCATTTGGGAAATAGGTTCATTAAATTGAGTATATTAACATCATTCAAGATTCATTCTTTTTACTATCCTGGTATCGGAACGTGACACTCCGATCTCCTAATACTACGTGTCGGTTCGTGACACCCGATCCCCCTAATACTACGTGTCGGTTCGTGACACCCGATCCATTAATACTACGTGTCGGTTCGTGACACCCCATCCATTAATACTACGTGTCGGTTCGTGACACCCGATCCCCTAACCTCATTCTTTTAGTTCATCAAGCCTCCTTTTATACCAAGGTATCATCATTAACAGAGAGGGTTTTAGGTTTAAGCCTCACAAACTTATCTTTCCAACCCATTACAATTACATAATCACATCATGCAAGCATACAATTAAGCATATAGAAGACTTTACAATACTACCCAATACATATCATTCGCTATTAGGAGTTTACTATGAAATAGCATAAAAATCATAACCTACCTCCACCGAAGAATTCGCGATCAAGCAAGCTATCTCCCAAAACCTTTGCTTTCCTCTTCATTTCTCTCTTCCCTCGATCGTTCTCCCTCTCTTTCTCTTTTTCTGATTTTTCCTTATTCAAACTCTTTTTCTTTTACCCTAATTACCATATAATTAAGTATAAAAGATGACCAAAGTAACCCACTAATTAATTCAAGGTTATCTCCTTTAACCCCCAAGTAATTGAATTATTAACATTCAACCACTAACTTTATAATTATAAGCAGGAATAGTCCAAAACGCCCCTTAAAACATTTAACAGAAATCCAACCCAGTCAGGGTTACGCAGCCTGTGACGGCCCGTCGTGCCTGCGACGGTCCGTCTTGCTGCTTCTGTCACAACGTTCAGAGAGTTGATTTTATTTAAGACTCTGTGACGGTCCGTCGTGCCTATGACGTTCCGTCCTGCCATGTCGTCGCGAAGTTCAGAGAGTTGTTCTCAGTACCAAATTTTCTAGAATCTAAGTGTTTTGGAACGAGACCCCCTCGACAGTTCGTCGTACCCATGACGGTCCATCGTGGGATCCGTCGACTCAGATAGTTATTACCAGAAAATAAACTCTACTGCTCAAAACGACTAACAGGTCGTTACAATAGATACCAATTTACCCATTGTTCGTCCTCGAACGATCACAAGAAGAAAAACAAGGACGAAAAGGATTACCTGAGTCTGTAAAAAGGTGTGGATATCTTTCTTGAATATCAGCCTCCTTCTCCCAAGTGGACTCTTCAACGGGTCGATTCTTCCATTGAACTTTGATGGATGCAATCTCCTTTGATTTCAACTTGCGGACTTCTCTATCCAAAAGGGCAACAGGCTCCTCCTCATAAGACAAATTCTCATCAAGAAGGACTGAATCCCAACGAATGATGTAGTTTCCATCACCATGGTATCTTTTTAGCATAGACACATGAAATACCGGGTGCATTCCTGACAGTGCTGGGGGTAAGGCTAATTCATAAGCTACCTCCCCCACGTGCTTCAGAACTTCAAATGGACAAATATACCTCGGACTTAGCTTACCTCGCTTACCAAACCGCATCACCCCTTTCATAGGTGAAACCTTCAGCAAAACTTGCTCGCCCTCCATAAACTCCATGTCTCTAACCTTTCGATCTGCATATTCTTTCTGCCTACTTTGAGCCACTAAAAGCTTTTCTTGAATGCATTTCACTTTATCTAACGATTCCCTCAGAAGATCAGTACCCCAAGGTCTAACCTCAAATGCATCAAACCACCCAATGGGATACCTACATCTTCTCCCATACAATGCCTCAAATGGGGCCATATCAATACTTGAGTGATAGCTATTTTTGTATGAGAACTCTGCTAAGGGTAAGAAGTTATCCAAATGACAACCAAACTCTATCACACATGCACGAAGCATATATTCCAAAACCTGAATAGTTTGCTCAGACTGACCATTGGTCTGAGGGTGAAATGCAGTACTAAGATCCAATCTAGTACCTAATTCAGCATGCAATGTTTTCCAAAACTTAGAAGTAAACTGCGTACCTCTATCTGATATGATGGAGAGTGGAACTCCATGCAATCGAACAATTTCTGAGATGTAAATTTTGGCTAACTTCTCTGCATTATAAGTCACCTTGACCGGAATGAAATGAGCAGACTTAGTTAATCTGTCAACAATCACCCAAATAGAGTCATACTTACCCATCGTCTTTGGAAGACCAACCACGAAGTGCATTGCAATTCTCTCCCACTTCCATTCAGGAATAGGCATCCTCTGAAGTGTCCCTCCAGGTCTCTGGTGTTCATACTTTACCTGCTGACAATTCGGGCATTGAGCAACGAAATCAACAATGTCCCGCTTCATCCTGCTCCACCAAAAATGTTTTTTAGGTCACGGTACATCTAGGTTGCACCAGGATGTATAGAATACCTTGAACTATGAGCTTCTGTAAGAATAGTGTGAATCAAGTCATCAACGCGGGGTACACATACCTTTCCCTTAATTCTCAAAACACCTTCCTCATCGATTTTTGCTTCTTTAACCTCTCCTCGTAACACCTTATCTCGGATTCGGATCAGTTTCTCATCGGTAAACTGCTTTCCTTTAATCTTATCAAGAAAGGAAGATCTTGCCTCCACACATGCCAAAAATCCTCCCTTCTCATTTACTTCTAGACTCATAAGGTCATTAGCCAGAGTCTGAACCTCTCTAGCCAATGGGCGTCTAGAAACCTGCAAGTGGGCTAGACTTCCCATGCTCCCTGCCTTTCTACTTAAAGCATCTGCCACAACATTAGCTTTTCCCGGATGATGCAAGATAGTGATATCATAGTCCTTCAGTAGTTCCATCCACCTCCTCTGTCTTAATTTCAAATCTTTCTGAGTAAAGACATACTGTAAACTACGATGATCCGTAAAGACTTCACATTTAACCCCATATAGATAATGTCTCCATTGCTTTAATGCAAACACTACTGCAGCCAAATCCAAATCGTGGGTCGGATAATTACGTTCATGCACCTTTAATTTCCTCAAAGCATAAGCAATTACATTCTTCTCTTGCATTAGCACTGCACCCAAACCAGAATAGGATGCATCACAATAAACAATGAAATTCTTACCTTCCACTGGCAAGGTAAGAATTGGTGCAGTAGTCAACAAAGTCTTGAGCTTCTGAAAGCTTTCTTCACACTCGTCCGACCATATAAATGGAACACTCTGCTTAGTCAAGTTTGTCAGTTGGGAAGCAATAGAAGAAAATCCCTTGACAAATCGACGGTAGTAGCTAGCTAAACCAACAAAGCTCCTTACCTCTGTAACATTAGTAGGTCTTACCCAACTCTTCACTGCTTCAATCTTAGAAGGATCCACCATCACTCCATCCTTAGAAACCACATGCCCCAAGAAGGACACTGAATCTAGCCAAAACTCATACTTGGAGAATTTGGCATAAAGCTTTTTCTCCCTCAACATTTCCAATACAATTCTCAAGTGCTCCTCATGTTCTTTCTTGCTCTTTGAGTATACCAGTATATCATCAATGAATATGATGATAAAGAGATCCAGATATGGCTTAAAAATCTCGTTCATCAAGCTCATGAAAGCAGCAGGGGCATTCGTAAGATCAAAAGACATTACTACAAATTCGTAATGCCCATACCTGGTTCGAAAAGCAGTCTTGGGCACATCCGTGACCCGTATTTTCAATTGATGATAACCAGATCTCAAATCGATTTTTGAGAAGGTACAAGCACCTTGTAACTGATCAAACAAATCATCGATGCGAGGAAGAGGGTACTTGTTCTTAACAGTTACCTTATTCAGTTGTCTGTAGTCAATGCACATGCGACAACTTCCGTCCTTCTTCTTCACAAACAAAACCGGAGCACCCCAAGGAGATGCACTTGGTCTAATGAAGCCTTTGCTTAACAACTTTTGAAGTTGGGCCTTTAACTCTCTTAACTCAGCGGGAGCCATCCTATAAGGGGGTATGGAAATGGGGCGAGTACCCGACTACAGATCAATGCAAAAGTCAATATCCCTATCCGGTGGTATACCAGGAAGGTCTGTAGGAAACACCTCCAGAAACTCACGGACTATCAAAACCGACTCAATTGAAGGTACTTGGGTAGTATCATCCCTGAGGTGTGCCAAGAAAGCTAAACAACCCTTAATAACCATTCTCTTAGCACGAAGAAAGGAGATAATACGAAATGGAGTAGAAGTGTAGTCACCCTCCCACACTAACAGATCTATCCCAGGCTTGGCCAATGTCACAGTTTTGGCATTACAATCTAAGATTGCAAAGTTTGGAGAGAGCCAAGTTATACCAAGAATTACATCGAAATCAACCATTTCTAAGATAACCAAGTCTACCTGAGTATTGCTCCCCATAAAAGTCACAAGACAAGACCTATACACCTTTTCAACTATCACAGACTCACCCACCGGAGTAGAAACACGAATAGGCATGTCAAGTAATTCACAATGTAAGTTAAGACTAGTAGCAAATGAGGAAGATACATATGAAAATGTGGATCCAGGATCAAATAATATAGAAGCAATTCAATCGCAAACCAAAAGATTACCTGTGATGACACCATCAGATGTCTCCGCTTCAGATCTTCCAGGGAAAGCATAACAATGGGCCCTATCACCTGTCTGCCCGTTGCCCCTACCATGTTGCGCTGCAGAAGTCCCAATTTGCCCGTCATCCCGGCCGTTTTGATGACCACCATTACCTCGGCCACCACGTCCTCCCGAATAATGACCTCTTCTATGACCACCTCTACCTCTGTTTATTGGGGGTCTGTAACTCGATTTTGGACAATTCCTCCTAATATGTCTAGTCTCTCCACATTCATAACATTCTCTGGATTCAAGCATAGGTCTCTGTGAGAACGACGAAGTCTGGGGATAACCTCCAAACTCAGAGAAATATTGACCGGTCTGCGGTGGACCCCCAGCTACAGCCTGTAGCGAAGACTGAATAGGTCGGGCTGGATAACCTCCTGAACTCTGCCCTCTAGAGTAAGAACCATTAAACTCACCTCCTTTACGAAACTTCTTAGTTACTGATGCCATGGTGAAGTCATCTGGCTTCACTCCCTCCACCTCTATCACAAAGTCTACCACTTCCTGAAAGGATTTTGCTGCAGTAGCTACCTGTAAGGCTGAAATCCGCAAACCTGACCTCAACTCTTTCACGAAACGGCGAATCCGCTCTTGTGGATTGAAGCAAATTTGGGTGGCATACCTGGATAGTGCACGAAACTTAGTCTCATAAGCAGTAACCGACATCCTGCCTTGCTCTAGGCTCAGAAACTCATCTCTCCTCCTATCCCTCAAAGTCCGGGGTATATACTTCTCCATAAACAAGCTAGAGAATGATGCCCAAGTCATAGGTGGTGCTTGTGCTGGTTGACACTGAACATATGATCGCCACCACATTTTGGCATTCCCCTGAAATTGATAGGTCACAAACTCGATGCCAAATCGTTCTACTATGCCCATCTTGTGTAGTAGCTCATGACAATCAACCAGAAAATCATAAGCATCCTCAGATTCAGTACCCTTGAAGACTGGAGGTTTCAATTTCAAGAACTCACTGAAAGGTTCGTGCTGATCGCTTGTCATTATAGGCCCTGTAGTCAACCGAGGAAACGTGCCTATTTCCAATGAGGCATCCATGCAGGGAGCCACAACAGCTGCATGTTGTACCCCCAGAACCTGAGGCGCTGGTGCAGAAAACACTGGAGGTGTCTGGCCCCGATCAGATAACCCGCTAAGATAAGCAAGGACCTGATTAATCATCTCTGGGGTAGGTTGGGGTGGTAATTCCTCATTCTGCACCTGCTCATTCTCCCCTTCCTCACCCTCTCTTACTACCTCCTCAGTCGGTGGAGGAGTCACCGCCCTAGTACTAGATGGGCCAGGTGCTTGTCCTCTTCCCCTAGAGGACGTCCTCCCGCGACCTCTACCACGGCCTCTTGCCACGGCTCCTCTTCGAGCTACAGCCTCAATGGCTGGTTCAGACGCATCTTGTCTTGCCGGTGTTGGTGTTGGCGCGGTTGTTTCTCTAGTTCTAACCATCAGCGAAATAGAGTGAAGATGGTCAGATACCAATTTGTATCACCTAGGTACCAATTGGATCCAAGTAATAGCACGAAAGAAAGAAAGAATGGAGTTTTTCTAAAGTCTTATAGCCTCTCAAAGAAAAGTAAAGGCGTCCCCCTACCGTTCCTCAAGACTCTACTAGACTCGTTCTTGTGTGATGAGACCAACGAACCTAATGCTTTGATACCAAGTTTGTCACGACCCAAAACAACCCGAGAGTGGCACCCACACTTATCCTACTATGTAGGCGAACCAACAAATCTAAACCCCAACATTTCAAACATAAAAAACAGAAAACAATGCGGAAGACTTAAAACTCATTAATGAAATCAATAAATAACTTTTAAAATATATCAATTACTATCAT
This sequence comes from Solanum lycopersicum, assembly GCF_036512215.1. Classification (NCBI taxonomy): domain Eukaryota; kingdom Viridiplantae; phylum Streptophyta; class Magnoliopsida; order Solanales; family Solanaceae; genus Solanum; species Solanum lycopersicum. Next base: position 47,328,315 of record NC_090801.1, on the reverse strand, counting down.
TATCCCCAAAATCTGGAAGTCATCATCACAAGAACATCTATCCTCAAATTACTAAGTCTAAGAGTATCTAAGAAGCTAAAATAACTAAACAGATAGTCCATGCCAGAACTTCAAGGCATCAAGAGAAGAAGAAGAATATCCAGTCCAAGCTAGAAACAATAGCTCACCCTGAAATCTGACGTGATGAAGACTGACTAGAGTTGCGGTTGAGTTGAAGACGACGGTATGTTTGCTGCACTCCACAATGAACAAAAAGAAAACATACAAGTAGGGGTCAGTACAAAACATGAATACTGAGTAGATATCATCGGCCAACGCAAAATAGAAAGCAATATATATCAGATAATATCATAAAATCAACTACAATACTCAACAGGTAACAACAACAAGTACAAGAATCATTGATAATAACGCCAAGTACACCCATGAGGACACAAGCCTCCATACCATACTCATTTGGGAAATAGGTTCATTAAATTAAGTATATTAACATCATTCAAGATTCATTTTTTTTACTATCCTGGTGTCGGAACGTGACACTCCGATCCCCTAATATTACGTGTCGGTTCGTGACACCCGATCCCCCTAATACTACGTGTCGGTTCTTGACACCCGATCCATTAATACTACGTGTCGGTTCGTGACACCCGATCCATTTATACTACGTATCGGTTGATGACACCCGATCCCCTAACCTCATTCTTTTAGTTCATCAAGCCTCCTTTTATACCAAGGCATCATCATTAACAGAGAGAGCTTTATGTTTAAGCCTCACAACCTTATCTTTCCAACCCATTACAATTACATAATCACATCATGCAAGCATACAATTAAGCATATAGCAGACTTTACAATACTACCCAATACATATCATTCGCTATTAGGAGTTTACTATGAAATAACATAAAAACCATAACCTACCTCCACCGAAGAATTCGTGATCAAGCAAGCTATCCCCCAAAACCTTTGCTTTGCTCTTCGTTTCTCTCTTTCCTCGATTGTTCTCCCTCTCTTTCTCTTTTTCTGATTTTTCCTTATTCAAACTCTTTTTCTTCTACCCTAATTACCATATAATTAAGTATAAAAGATGACCAAAGTAACCCACTAATTAATTCAAGGTTATCTCTTTTAACCCCCAAGTAATTGAATTATTAACATTCAACCACTAACTTTATAATTATAAGTAGGAATAATACAAAACGCCCCTTAAAACATTTAACAGAAATCCGACCCAGTCAGGGTTACGCAGCCTGTGACGGCCCGTCGTGCCTGCGACGGTCCGTCCTGCTGCTTCCGTCACAAAGTTTAGAGAGTTGATTTTATTTAAGACTCTGTGACGGTCCGTCGTGCCTATGACGGTCCGTCCTGCCATGTCGTTGCGAAGTTCAGAGAGTTGTTCTCAGTACCAGATTTTCCAGAATCTAAGTGTTTTGGAACGAGACCCTCTCGACGGTCCGTCGTGCCCATGACGGTCCGTCGTGGGATCCGTCGACTCAGACAGTTATTACCAGAAAATAAACTCTACTGCTCAAAATGACTAACAGGTCATTACAACAGTTAACAAATCAAAATGAAAACGACCAAGGAGAAAACAATTTGGCAAATATTACTGAAAAAAATAGCGAAAATAGAGATACAAAAATTGTAACCAAACAGACATAATATTAACTAAAATGAACAGATACGACCTAAACAAAATTAGGGAGGAAATTTTACCCAAAAATCTTGAAACCGGCCCGATCTGAAGTCGATAAGTGCTTGGGGTTTTCAGCTGTTGTTGTAATTGTTTTCGATAGTGGGTTCTGGCTCATCGGAATTAAGAAACCGTTTGTTAGCCCAAGATCATTAACTAAGATTGGAAGATTTAACTAAAGAAGAAGAAGCTAGATACTACAAGCTCTAGACTATTCTATCATCACATATTTATACTAACCTATGGATTAATGTATCTACAAACTCTAGACTATTCTATCATTTATTACAAAAATATCTTCAAGAAAGTTCTAGTAAACTTATCTTCTAGCACTTTCTCTAGAATATCTAGATATATCTTCAAGATAATTATTCTAAGTACCATACTAGACCATTCTAGAAACTATATTAGAAAAATCTATGATATTCCAATCAAGTTTATCATTTTTCACACTCCCCCTTAGTGTGATTTTTGGAAACCACCCCACACTTGTTGTCGAAGAACTCAAATAAAGCTTTGAGCCATGTCTTGGTGAAAATCTCAGCATTTTTTTCCGCACTCCTCTTCCTTCTTCAAATGATAAAGATTTTTCGCTGTTAGTTGATCCATGTAGATTATCTCCATGCTCAGTTCTCAAACTCCCCCTTTCTCTCAACTTCTTAACAATTATATTATCGAGAGAAACACTATCAATTTCCTATGAAGTCTCAACATCAACATAGGATCTACTGTCATGTTCTCTTATCATCTCCATGATGTATTTTTTGGCAGCTTCAGAGCTTTCAAAGAGCATATCATTTGACTCCAACACCTCTGTCACGAACGGGGAACACCCCCTAGAAGTAACATGATGTACTTGACCTCTCAGAGATCTTATACAAACTCATAGTTATCATTCATCGCATTTTTATAGGTAAATTTAGCAAAAAATTTAAAACTTTTCTTAGCACATCATATATTAGAACATCACTTTCATTATTCATAAAATATCACAATACATAGTTAAAGACTCTAGTCTCTTTTTTCCATCCTAGACTCAACATCATTAGAATACATTAGGGACAGGACCCTTACAACATAATTCATAAGTATAATAATATAACACTTTACTATAAACCATAACTTAGGAAATCCTTGGACTTAAGATTCCTTTACTTGAGCTTGAGAATTACGTATCAAGCTCCTCACCATTAAAGATATCCCTTAAGCATCCATAACCTACATTTTGTGTAAAAAGGTAGAGAAGAATGGAGTTAGTACAAGAATGCACTAAGTATGACAACCATGCAAAAACATGCATTCAAAAAGGATATTTTACTTGAAATTATGCATTATGCCTTTTTGTGTAAACTTCTTAAAACTCTATATAGGCATCTTTAACAGTCACACATCATATAAAATCACACATTGCATTTAAATCACATTTAGAGCCACTTTACAGTAAGCTTTCCTTTTCTCTTTACAGTGAACCTTCTTCTTGTTCTGACTTCTTGGCTTTCCCAAGTACCCTCTAGTAACACTTGGTGCAATTTATAGATAATGTCCCATAACACTATCCACAACCAAGCATCACCTTAAAGACACAATGAAACCACACATACAAGTCTACTAGTGCAATGTACATGTGAAGCACCATAACCCACACATACTTAATAACCTATAGCAAGACCACAAGCATCATAACATGTACTTTACACATAAAACATAATACTATAATAAACTACATGCATGTCAAGTAGGACCTTCAATCATAGTCAATAAGACCAACATTATGCACATAAGGATAAGGTCATCTCATACAGACTCATCCCACACATTTCATCACAACATGTAGACAAGACTACAATGTTATGCATAAAGACATAAGCATATACATACACATTAGAACACCTTCCTAGGACTTCCCTCAAGAGACACTTGCGCAATGCATAGGTGAATTCCCATACCTTTACCTATACTAAGCAACTACCCTTAAGTTATCCTAGTTAGGGTCTAAGTCATTTACTTCCATTGTCCATTTTACTTTAGGAAAACTATAGCCTTAACCGACACTAAGACCATGAGTGCTACATGAAATTTGGTGTTATAGTCCTTACACCAAGGGAAGGTGCTCTACTTAGACATAGTAGAACATTAACACATGCTAACATACTAAGTAATATCACTTGCTAGATCCTATGTGGAAAGCATTGTTTATAGAACTTGGAGGTACATGACGAAACCCTGTTTATGCCAAATGGGGCATTGTAGTTATCCACATTTGGAAACATCACTCTATGCCCTTTGGGCTATGAGGCTAACCACCTTGTGAGTACTATGGTGACCTACCTTCCTACAATGGGAAGGGAAACCCCTCAACTTCAAGTTCTCTCGATGCTAAGTTAAGTTTACTTTTATTTAAAGGCCTTTATTAACATTACTTTATAAAAATAAAGGTTTTATGAGAGTTAACTCCTCATAAGCTTAGCTCATAGGTCATAAATGAGAGTTCATCAATCTAAATCATGTGAGAAACCCCTTCACATGGACATAACATATTCAAACACCTATCTAGTTTAGGGTACATTTGAGTACACCTTTCAAGGCCCCTCCATTGACTAGATAGTCATACATGTGTGTGTATACATATATGTGATCAAACCTTTCACATAACATATTAAGGCCACACATGTTCACACATTAATGCATAAGTGTATTTATGAGAAATCCTTTCATATAAACATATTAAGACAATATGCACATTCATAACATAACCATGCATTCATATTCATATACATAGAAAACTAAACCTAGGAACTATCCTATCAATACATACATGTGCAATGCATAGACAAGGTCCCATACCCTTGCCCATACTAGTACACCTATCAAGTCATCCTAGTTAATGATACATCACACATTTCATAGATGCATATACTTTACATGCATAGTAGTAGACATGAGTGCATATGAGAATACTCTTTCATTAGACACCATGAACCTATACTACTTGTAAGCATGCATAATGTGTAAGTGTGTATACATTGGTCAACATGATCACATAATGGCTATCAACAACATATTGAGGCATCCACCCTCTTAGGAATACAATGCACCTTCAAGCATAGATCATACAACACATAATAGCATAGGAGACAAGACAACATCTCATTACTTTAAAGACTCCTCACCTTAGCTATTCACACATTCATATAGGGGTACATAGGTAAGGGACTATTAACCATTATAACTCATCAATGGCAGCACCTAAGCCAATCCTAACATAACTATTCACATGATCATAACATTAGCAATACAACCTAGATCATAACTAGAATAGGAAACTAGACATGGACTTCACATTGGGTAAACATCACCACTACAAATTCATATCACAATTGCCTTTAAGGCCATAATCACACCACATATATATTGGAAATAAAGTAAACACCTCCACCATAAGTGGACCATACCACACAATGTTATACAAGACTTCATCAACTAATAATTCTATAGAAAAATAGAGTGGAAGAATCATTCTTACCAATTCATCAACCTTTGATTCTCATTGATCAATACCCATATATCATCAATAATTCATATCTAGGGCAGTATCTAAAGGTACACTAACATAATCAAAATCATGCATTAACCATAACAAGATCAAGATCATATCAAGTATACTACATCATCAATCTATAAAACTAGAGGAATCTAGATCATCCTTACCATGACTCCCTCTTTGATCATCCATGATTTATACACATATTAATCAATAATATCAATATAAGGTAGTATCTACAAGTATCTTTACTAAACAAAATCCTACATTCATGCACTATATAGACGAGATTACATTGAATATTATACTTTAACAATCAATAAGAAATAGAAATCAAGTCTTCAAGCCTTAATGCATATTGGACCGACAACACATAATTCATCATCACATGATATCATAGGCAGTAGCTAACCATCAATTTAACATAATTGAATCACATTATAATCCTCCTAACATCAAGATCACAAGATACTACATTATAGGCTAGTCTTATTCAAATCGTCAAACCTTCATCCTCATGGATCACTCCTAAAAAATTCACCATCAATACACATACTAGGCAGTAGATATAAGCATTTTAAACATCATTGAATCACAATTCGATTTACATAAGATCAAAATCGCAAAGCTCATACGTGGCTAAAGAGAGTTTGAAGAGAGCATGGGTTCATCATGTAATTGAATTGAAATTCACATTAAAATCAACATATTAAAATCAATTCATCATGAGGAAGCCTTTAAAAATGTTTTGAGAAAGTACTCATGGCTAGATTGAAGAAGGAGAAGTTTGATCATATTTTCTCTTTAAAAACTTTGAGAAGAACTCTCTAGATGGAAGATTAACTAGAGATGAAGGATCATCATACCTCACTGTAGGAGAAAATCACTGAAAATTGATGAAGAACCTATAAGAATCCAAGCTCCAAGATATTCTTGAGTTTCATCTCAAATGGAGGTTTCTAGAGAGGACATTTTGGGAGAGGGAAGTCTAATTTGAATTCATTGATTGAGAATGGGATTGTCACGTTTTTACCACTTAATAAACACAAAAATAACCAAATAAACCAACTAGGGTCATTTTAGCACGTAATATGAGTTTCCCATTCACCCCTTTATGAGACAGTGTGCATGGAATTGAAGTTGCAGGTTGCATCGACGAGAGCAGTCGACGGGGCATCTTCTGGTCGATGAGCCATCCTGGTGCTCCGTCGTTTGCGACTGCAACTCCATTATGGGGGGATGATCTCACACTTCTAAGTGTTGAGTGACACCTTCCATTGATGGTGAATTGATTAAGGAACGGGGCGTCAACTTGGCTCGTCGATTGACACTGCCAAGGCAGTATTTCGACAACCTTTGGGGTTCTCCTTGAGGGTCTTTTACGGGGCCCTTGTGGAGTCGTACCCGGATATTTAAAACATAAATATAAACCTTAACATGTAAAGGACCTTCCACATCAGTTTCACCCAAAACAAACATTCGTAAGACATCCAAACATGATTGGCACACTCAAGTCACACATTTATGTCTCAAGGGCTAACTTTCAAACGTCTTGGATGTTCTTGTAAGTTTAACCTCTAAGCCTCATGAAACTCAACATACTTCCTATAAACATAATTATTACTCATACAAAGACTTCATAAGCCAATCACACACATATACGCACATAAAACATCTAAGGCCTCTTGGTGACTAGTCGTCGAATGTCCTGGTCGTTCCATGACGTTTGAATACCAAATAACTTCAAATCACTCATGCATACTTTAAAACACTTAATTAACATGTTAACAATCTTATAGGCACATGTGAGGCTCTAGACACCCCAACTCCTTTTAGGAGTCTTACAACTTCAGCAGTGGAGATTGTTGTATCTCAGTATATATATAGAAGTACTAGAACTCATAGTGCTCCTATAATAGATGTAAATATAATTCCTGCTAGTTAAGTGGCGGTGCAATAATTCTTTAAACACTTTTTGAGAAAGTAATATATTTCCTTGTTCAGCAAAAACAAAGGAATGTAGCAGAAAGGCACACTACTTTGTATGATAGAAACAATGAGAAGAAGCGCACTCTATATCAGAACCTAAATAATGTACAGAGTTTTGTTTATTGTGAGAACAAAGACCACATCGATGACCCTGAGAATCTGACTTCACTTAACTTTCTTATTTTAATGTGTTATAAACGAGACATTGAGACTATACTTTGTAGTACCGCTTCTTTTCAGTGGTAGAGTTGCCAAAAACTACTGTTATTCTACTACCTAGGGTCTTGTGAAATTTTCGACAAGAACCTCTCTACTTAACAAGTTCTTAGAGGCTAAGTATTCTACTGGAACTCATCCAGTTGGAAATAACTGGAAATCTGGACAATCAGCTTGGAGAAGCCTAAGGAAATTTAAAATGACCTAAGAAATCATTTAAATTTCCTTAGGCTTCTCTAGACTATTCTATCATCACATGTTTATACTAACCTATGGATTGTTCTAGATACTACAAGCTCTAGACTATAATATCATTTACTACAAAAATATCTTCAAGAAAGTTCTAGTGAACTTATCTTCTAGCACTTTTCTTAAAATATCTAGATATATCTTCAAGATAATTATTCTAAGTACTACACTAGACCATACTAGAAACTATATTAAAAAACTCTATGATATTTCAAAAATCAACTTTATTATTTTTCACACCGTGGTGGAGTTTTGGGTCTTTGTTGTGGTGTTTTTGGATGAAGAAATAATGCGATTTTGGGATTGGTTTTGTTGCTATTTAAGCTGGGTATGGGGTTGTTGTTGATGGTGTTCTGGCGGCAGTCTTAGAGTCGAAACAGAGCTGCTGGTTGTAGCAGGGGAAAAGGAAGGGTTATGGGTCTGATTTTGCTTGGTTATTGGTGGTGTTGGGTCAGAGGAGAGAAGATGAAGGGAGGAAATGGGTCTGTTTGGTTAGCCGTTCGTGGAGGAAAAGGGAGGAGGAAGGGTCTGGTTTACTAGAAAAAAGGAGAAAGACAGAGTTGTTTTGTTGGTGGTCTTTTTTACTGGAAATGATGTTTTGATGGTATTGGGTGGTGGACTCATCGGAATCCGGCGGAACTCTGGTGACTAAGTCATCGGAAGAAGAATGAGCTATAAAAGAATCTCTTTAATCCTAAATATCTGAAAATATCCAGAAATTTTATCCACCAACCCCGACCTAGTAAAACTTAAATAGAAAAAGTAATATGTAATACACTCAAATTTTGTGGGCTTGGTATAGTGACTCAAAATTATCGACAAACTGTGTACGCAAATTTTATCTGGATTTGAATGAATTTCTACTCTGTGTAAATTATCAACATGAATATTAACAAACGTAACAAATAAAAGTAATATTAAATAATATAATGACTGTAACTAAACTAATGATATGTAAAAATATACTTTAAAAAAATTACTGATAAAAAAATCCTAATTTATCGATAAACTTATTTAAATTAAAAAAATCATTTTAAACTATTAAATAAATAAAACTTAAAAGTTACGAATTTTGAAAATGTTAGACCAAAATTGGGGATCAACAACTGTCCCTTTCGTTGGATATGATTGATGAAAGAGCACAACGAAAATTGACAAATCCAATTTTGACCAAATGCATGACCTTAAAACCAAGTATTGACAAGAAGGTTACTTTGGTCCTATTACGAGAATTTTATCATTTTAAAAGAAAATTCAATATCAAATCAAAATTAATTAATTATTAATTAATTAATTATAATAAAGGTATTTAGAATCATCAACACAACTCAGCACATTCTTATTGTATCTGGAATGTTCCCTTTGTTACTAGTATTTTCCAGATAAGCTAAGTTTCTATAAATATATCGATATTCCCATCAAAGGCTAATCCTAAAAGACACCCAGAATCTGTTGTGTCATATCCAATTAATAAGTTTTGATAATCTGTGACAATGTGCTTTGTGTTTGTTTGCGATGAAGATGAAAGGGTTGTACGAAGAGAGAAAGCAAAAGGTGTTTGCCCTTACTGTGGAGGAATGATTCAAGCTGTGGATGTAGAGAGCCAGTGGAGACTCTTTTTTATTCCCATTTCATTCAAAACTAAACGTAAATATTATTGTACCCTCTGTCTTAAGTGTTTGGTACTTTAGTAATCTATCTCTATGTTGTATGTAATTTGATTTTATTATCTTCTTGGCTTTCCTTAGATCTATAAAATACTCTTTATGTTAATTTTTTTCTTTTTTTAATCATATGATTTTTGTCAATTTTTACGAATTCGTTGCATCTTTTACTCCGCCTGATCCTAAATGCGTATTTTTCGGATTCGTTGATGTTCTCTTAACATGATGTTGAAAGATACAAATCAGGAAATCTAAATTATATTTGAAATTGCATTGATTATGTTTTTATGTGCTTCAATTACTTGTAAATTCAATTGGTAGATGAGAGATGAAGATGCTTAGGCCTCAAATATCATTTTGCGAACTAGTTAAGTTTTTATGTTAGCAGCTTAAATTTGTGACGTATGTGTTTCTAAGCTAAAATAGATGATTTAAGACCCGTGATATGGGCTCAATATAATTTTTTTATATTTTATTTAAAAAATTACATAAATTCATAATTTAAGATATTATAATCCCCACTCGGATGTATTCTTATTTCTTTTCGGATACATCCATCCCTTCTCGGATATATAAATATCCCTCCTTGGATACATCCTTCCCATGAAGTGATATATATCATTATTAATGTATCAGATGATCAAGAAATGTATTCGAGAGCAACGAAAATTTTGAAATTTTTGTAATTGAGGAAACTTCTGGGATAAGATGCAATTAGCCTCTAAATATATGATATTTCTATACTTCATATTTTTTTACAGTGAACAACTTCAATATATTACTTAATAATCTTTTCTAGATGTTCTTACGATATAAATGCATCGTTTACCATTCAAATTGAGAAAGTTGAATCCCAAATAATTCTATGCAGCAAAGAAATAGAAACTAGCACTAGGTTATGAGTTAAAACATTTCACATCCAAGAAAAATATAGAAAATGCTGATATATTTGTAAAAGTTCATCGATCTTCATATATTTTCGCAAGTGGTATATATTTTTTTTACAATGTTATCATCTTCTTTTTGTAATATCTGCATCATAAGCTTTGCATTTGATAAAATACTAATCATTGATCATCCAATTCGTAAAGATTGATTCAAAGCCTTTCAAATCTCTACTGCTTCAACTTAAGTATAACGTGTTTGCAGCTTGCTTTTTTGGTGAATTTTGTGATATTTCATTAATATTTTTGATAATAGAAATACTTCTATTTATTTTGATTTTAATATTAGAAGTATTTATTATAAACTTAATTTTCAACTTTTACAACAATAAAAACAAGGAAAAAAAAAGACAAATATAGCCCCCGAACTATTGTAAATGGTATGCATATACCCTTCGTTCTACTTTTAGTACATCAATACCCTTACCTTCCAAAAATCAGAACACATTTGCCCCTCCCTCTAACGGAAGAATAATTAGTGACACATGGTACAATCCTACAGCTCAACCCGATTTGACCAATTAATTAATCCAAAATTTAAATACCCGCCCAGTGACTCATTTGACCCACCCATTACCCACACAATATTAACCTATCTAAAAATCTTTTAAGAAAAGAGGAAAATTCCTCCAATCAAATCTTTGGTTCATCTCACAAACTAAAACCCTTCTTCATCACCATTGTTATACATCTCCATTTTTTTCAATATAGACTAAAAATTGCTCGTACTAAGCAAATACAACTCACAAATCCACTAGTGATAAGGAAGCAACTAGCTACTAAGGCAACAAGAAAAATTGCTCCGGCGACTGAAGGAGTGAAAAAGCCTCACCGTTTCGACTAGGCTTTGGCTATAAGAGAAATAAGGAAGAAGAGGGTTGTTAGTGTTTATCTGTTTCTTCTTTAAATTCGTTGCTGGAATGCTACAATAATTGTATAAACTAATAGATGATTTAAGTTCAGTTGAAGCATATAGAATCATTGGTCTACAATCATTTTCGAATCTGGTTACTGAAATTTGTTCTTTGTTTTCTTTTTAAAAAATCACTTTTGGATTAAACATTGTCTAACTAGAAAAAAAATTAACCACATTATTAGAGCTGTCAATATGGGCTAGACCCGTAGGGCCGGCCTGGCCTAACACGGGATTTAATAGGGTTGAGCTGATATTTTTGGATCCCATTTAAGAAAAGGGTTTTTTAGCTCGGCCTCAATAAGCCTGATGATTTGATGGGCTTGAGAAATATAGGTACGGTCAACCCGTGGGCCATAATAATTAATTAAAAAATATAATATAATATTAAAATTTTAAAATTAAAGAGAGTCCAAATTCAAAATAATTAGGTTAATATTTTTTTTATATATTTATACTTTTACTTGAAAAAAAAACTTAATAAATAGAGATAATTTCAGAGACCTCCCTTCAGGCTTCGCTCTAGAACACTCACCTTCCCTGTGGTTTACGATATTACGTCTACCTCCCTTATTTTCATTTTCTTGTAACCATTCTTTAAACCTATTTAAATAAATATAAATTAATTTAGATTTGACAAATTTACCCCTTATGTATGAATGTTTAGATCTAATTTTTAATGATTTATTTTTATTCGTTGGATCATGTTTTTTCTTCGCTTGTGTAAATGTTTAAGTAGAACAAAATCTTATCGTTCTTTTCTTTATTGGAAAGTTTAATTTTGTCTTCTATTTGAAGAAATTGTTGATGGAAAATGATGGATTATTGTGGGGGGGAAATTTGCATCATTTAATATAGGCGAAATAAAGATAAAGGGTGTGTTTGGTATGGAGGAAAATGCTTCTGTGGAAATGTTTTCCTAGAAAATGTTTTCCTGGGAAACAAGTAAATTTTGGACTTATTTTCTTATGTTTGGTTGGTGAGTAAAAAATATTTTTTCGGAAATGATTTTTAGTGTTTGATTTATGAATGAAAAATATTTTTCAGAGACATCTTTTATTTTTACTAGAGTAAAAAAATATTTATGACACTGAAAATATTTTTTAAAATCAAAATTATTATTTTTTTGGGGTGATGGTGGGGGAGGGGGAGGAGAGGGGGTAGGAGTGAAAAAATAAAAATTTGAAGTTGATAGTACTTTTAAAAAACACAATTAATTTTTTTGCGGGCTGGGGTGGGTGGGGGATGGCCGGGGTAAGGGGGTAGGAGTTTAAAAATAAAAATTTGAATTTGAAAATACTCATAAAAAGCAAAATTAAATTTTTGGGGAGGGGATGGGGTTGGGGGGGGGGGGGGGGGGGTTGGTCAAAGATCAGGTGAAAAAATAAAAATTTTGAAATTGAAAATATTTTTTTTAAAATTGATGTTTTTCCAAAAAAAAAATGTAATTTGAAATTGGAGGAGAGTTATGGAAAATGTTTTCCTTAATTTTTGAAGGTAAATCATTTTCCTTAATTTTGAGGAAAATGAGTTGATTTGGAAATCATTTTTCAAATCTTTTGTCCCAACCAATAATGGGAAAATTGGAAAACATTTTTCAGAAAATGTTTTCCTTCATACCAAACACACTCAAAGAGTTAATATTTGGTGAAAATCTGGGTCAGCTTAGTTGAGCACTTTGATCTTTGTTGGATTAAAAAAACCAAGTCTGTGTTAATTTATTTTTAAAGTATTTGTTAAATGAGTTATTTTTTATATAATATTTATTAATAAGAAGAAATTTATATAAAAAAGAGTAAAATTATCAAATATATATTAATTTATATTTATTTTAAATAGGTTTAAAGAATGGTTACAAGTAAATGCAAATAAGGGAGGTAGACGTAACATCGTAAACCAAAGGGGAGGTGAGTGTTATAGAGCGAAACATGGAGGTCTCTGAAATTATCCCTAATAAATATTATAAGAATAATTTTATTTTGATTTGATTAACAAGTACTAACATTAACATCATGTAATATTGTTTTGTCGATACTTATGATAATATTATAAATTATAATTTAAAATTTAATTTAATAATTATAAAAAAATACAATTTTTTAAAAAAAGTGGGTTGGCCCCGTCAAGCATGTAGCCCACGTACTTATGGGTTGGACCGATCATTTTCTGGCTCACGGCAAAAATGGGCTAGCCCGGCCTGTCCTATAAAATGTCAAAACCTGTATGGATTAGCCTCGATTGGGTGGGCTAGCCCATATTAACAGCTCTACACATAATTGGTCCGTGCAATAGAAATTTGACACTTTATATGTTATCTCAAAATGGTAATCAAAACAAATTAAATTGAGAAAATGATTGGTTGGTGCAATGAAATTTGAGGTAGTTGTGTTGCTGGCGTTTATTCCTTCACCATTGTATATTGAAGTAGGGGAAAAATATACTTCTCTGTATTTGTGTGGATAATGGGGGTATTGAGTTGGTTAAACGGGTCATTGGACGGGTATTTAATTTTGGGGTAATTAATTGATCAAATCAGGTTGAGCCATAGGATTGGATCACGTGTCACTAATTATTCTTCCGTTAGAGTGAGGGGCAAATGTGTTCTGATTTTTGGACGGTAAGGGTATTGATGTACCAAAAGTATAACGAAGCGTACCATTTACGATAGTTCGGAAGCATATTTGTTCTTTTTCCCTAAAGACAATCATGAAATCAAATTTATTTCTATATATACTAACAATAATCATAATGTAATATTATAAATATTGAAAGTATTGATTAAAATATTAATTTCTAATTCCATAAAAATAAAAACAATCATAAAGTAATTTTATTTCTATATACAATAACCATTGACATAATGTTATATTCTAAATTACATTAATAAAATCTATAGAAAATGTGATTGAAAATGTAGGTCCATATTAAATATTGCATCATTAGGATACACATGATATTTAAGAAAAGATATTTAGTTGTATTGTCGTTATAAATTTATTACCACCTTTGTAATGTCATAACATAAAAACAAACATTCTAGGATATTTATGAAACGACAAATTTACTTTTAATCGTCTTCTACTTGGCTATTCTATGTAATAGAAAAAATATGTTATAGCACTTTAAATTTTTTTTTAGTTAATTATCAATTGGTTTCTAATATGAGTTCAAATGTCACGTGATGTGTATTCTGAATACTTATTCATGATATTAGGTGATTATCGATAGTGTGTTTCATAGACACACTTTGGACTTGAGCTAATTGAAAAAATTATAATTAAGATGTAAAAATGAAAAATTATGAGGGGTGTTGTAAAATAAAAGGAAAAGACAAGAATATTTAAACAATATAGGAAGACAAAATAGTGATGGAAAGTATAGAATAGATAATATTTTTATTATCTTCAAGTGTTTTTCACAAGGGTGAAAGACTATCCATTTATAGGACATTCAAAACATCCTTTACAACATTTGACAAATACGTTAGAACATATTTAATTAATACAATTAATAAATACATTATGTTAGGATGAATTAAGATAAACATCCACACAATAAAGTGGATTTGTAATACTCCCGCTTGGATGTTTATAGATAATGTGTCTCGTTAAAACCTTACTAGGAAAACCCAGTGGGAAAAAGCCTAGTAAAGGAAAAAGAGTACAAACATCTTGTAATACGCCTTGAGTGCTGCCTCATCAAAAACCTTACCAAAAAAATCCAATGGGACAAAACCTTGACTAAGGGAAAAAGAGTATAGCGCGTATTTACTCCCCTTGATGAAAAACTTATTTGATATCTTGGAGAAGACGCATCTCAATCTTATATCTTAGCTTCTCAAATGTTAACGTTGACAATGCATTAGTGAATAAATCTGCAAGATTATCACACGAATGAATCTGCTGAACATTTATCTCACCATTTTGTTGAAGATCATGTGTGAAATAGAACTTAGGTGAAATATGATTTGTTTGATCTCCTTTGATATATCCTCCCTTTAATTGTGCTATGCAAGCAACATTATCTTCATACAATATTGTTGGAGACTTTGTTTGCACAGAAAGACCGCATTATTTCAAAATGTGTTGAGTCGTTGATCTTAACCATACACACTCTTGACTGACTTCATGAGTGACTATTATCTCTGCGTGATTTGAAGAAGTAGCAACTATTGTTTGCTTTATCGAACGTCACGATACAGTTATACATCCAAAGGTAAATAAATAGTCTGTCTGAAATTGAATTTTATGCTGATCAGACAAATACCCTGCATCTGCATAATTGATCAATTCATATTTGGATGTATTAGAATACAACAATCTGATATCAATTGTTCCTTGAAGATATCTGAATATATGTTTAACATCTTTCCAAAGTCTTCTTGTTGGACACCTTTCAAATATCTAGTCGGATATTGTTGGCAAGGTATATTAGTGTTCCAATAGCACTAAGATATGGTATTTCATCACCAAGAACCTCTTCATCCTTTTCTTGAGGCCGGAATGGATCTTTATTTATATCAAGAGATCTCACAACCATCGGGGTACTCAATAGGTGTGATTTATTCATGTAAAATCTTTTCAAAAACCTTTTTTAGAGTATGTTGATTGATGGATAAGTATTCCATTTGTCAAATGTTCAATCTGAAGGTCAAGACAAAATTTTGTCTTACAAAAATCTTTCATTTTAAATTCTTTCTTCAAACACTCAATGACTTTTGAAAGCTCTTTAGGAGTTCCAATAATGTTCAAGTCATCAACATAAACATATATTATTACAAATTCAGATTTTGACCTTCGTATAAAAATACAAGGACAAATAGGGTCATTCTTGTACACTTCTTTTAGCAAATATTCGCTAAGCGATTATACCACATTCGCCCCGATTGTTTTAATCCATATAAGGATTTTTGAAGCTTTATTGAACAACTTTTTTTTAATCTTTATATGCTTCAGGAACTTTAAGTGCTTCAGAGATTTTCATAAAAATATTGTGGTCTATCGAGCCATACAAATAGGTCGTGACAACGTCCATTAAAGGCATTTCAAGCTTTTCATGAACTATCATATTTATTAGATACCTGAATGTAATTGCATCTACCACAAGAGAATACGTCTCCTCATAATCAATGTCAGGCCTTTGTAAAAATTCTTGTGCCACAAGTTGTGCTTTATATGTTACGACTTTACCACTTTCATTGCGTTTTCGCGCAAGAACTCATTTGTGACCCACATACTTGAAACTTTCAGATGTTTGGACTATTAGTCTAAAAACTTCACGTTTTTCAAATCAAGTCAATTATGTTTGAGTTGTTTCCTTCTATTTTAACCAATCATTTCTCAGTTTACATTTATTGACAGATCTTGGTCTTAAATCCTCATTTTGTTGCATTATTTCAATTGCAACATTATGGACAAAAATATCATCCACCACAATATTATTTTGACTCCACCTTTTTCTCGTCGAGATTACTCATAATTTATAGAGATTTCCTCATTCTCATTATTTTTCAGGTACATGGACCTTTTTTGTGGTGTCATCATTTATTATGTCTCGGAGCTCTTTATGATCAATTGCCTCTATATTATGATCATCATTTTGATAATTTATTCCTTTCCTTTTCCAAAAAAATTTATTCGTGGAACCAATTGGTCTACCACGTTTTAAGCGTGGTGCAAACTCATTTGCTTACATTTTGTCCTATAGGGACATCAACTTGAATTGAGCATTAGTAGTTAGGATATATGATTTAATAACCCGTTGAAGGTTAGTAAATGCATCCGGTAGTTGATTCTCTATATTCTGCAAATAAATTATCTTTTAAACTTTTTGCTCACATTGATTTGTTCGAGGATCTAAATGAGACAGTGAAAGTGAATTCCAATCTTCTCATTTTCCAACTGCTTTTGTTTTCCCACTAATGTTGGGTATATTGATTTATCAAAATGACAATCAGTAAACCTTGCCATAAATAAATCTCCTGTTCTAGGTTTCAAATATTTTATAATAGAACGAGATTCATACCCAACATATATCATCATTCTTCTTTGGGGACCCATCTTTGTGCATTGTGGTGGAGCAATTGGAACATATACCGCACAACTAAAGATTCTAAGATGGAAAATATTTGGCTCCTGACCAAAAATCAATTGTAATGAGGAAATGTCATGATAACTGGTTGGGCTTATGCGCATAAGTGCTGCTGCATGCAAAATAGCATGCCCCCAAATCGAAACAGACAACTTTGTTCTCATCAACAAAGGTCTAGCTATCAATTGAAGACGTTTAATCAATGACTCTGCTAAACCATTTTGAGTATGAACATATGCAATGGGATTTTCAACTATTATTCCAATGAACAAACAATAATCATTAAATGCCTGAGATGTAAATCACCAACACTATCCAGACGAATAGTTTTTATAGTATAATCTGGAAACTATGATTTTAACCTTTATTTGAGCCAACAACCTATCAAAAGTCATATTGCGAATTGATAATAAGCACACATGAGACCATCTTGTAGATGCATATATCAAGACCATATAATATTTAAATGGTCCACATGCAAGGTGAATAGGTCCACATATATCACCCTGTATTCACCCCAACCGTAGCCATTGATGGTTTCATAACCAACTTTCCTATTAAACAAGCAGCACAATAGAATTCCTTTGATTGAAGAACATTTTGGTTCTTCAAAGTATGCACGTGTGAATTCTCAATTACTTTGCACATCATATCATAACTGGGATATCCCAACCGGTCATGCCAAATGATAAAATCATTAGAATCAGTAAAACTTTTGTTTACTATGGCATGTGATTCAACTGTACCAATATTTGTATGGTACAACCCAGAAGAAAGTTCTAGCAATTTTCATGCACAGTTTTTTATCCGCATTTATTGTAGTTAAGTAAAGGTACTCCATCTTTCCTTCATTTGCAAACTCAACATGATAGCCATCTTGACGAATAACCTTGAAACTTAACAAGTTTCTATGAGACTTACTACAATACAATGCATTGTCAATTATAATTAATGTTCCTCCAGGTAGTAATATGGTTGCTCTTCCAGATCCCTCAATCTATTTTGTAATACCGAATATTGTATTAACATATGCCTTTTTCATTATTAAAGAAGAGAAATCTTCTTTTCTTTTAGTATCATATGAGTTGTGGCATTGTCCAAAAGACACATATCTCCACTACTCATCTTGGATCCAACTGAAGACTGAAAAAATTTATTTATCTTCATAAGAATAAAAATACATAATAAGAAGTACGAAATTTAACAAAATAAATCTAAGGTACATAAACTTTAATTAAGACATTCAAAATACATAAAAACCTTATTCATTTCTTAGATCAATTATCAATCTCAGTTGTGATCCCCAAAGAAGTCCTCAGCTTCCAGATAAGTAATATCATCGAGACCATCAAAAGCGTTATCTTTCAATGCTAAGTTTGCCTCAACATTCTCTTTATATTTTTGAGAAGATCCTACCTGAACATCATCTTTGAGAGTCAAATGTGACTCTACTCGGGCATTACAAGAGAAGGCGTCACCTTTATTTTCCTTCCATTTAAAGGAATGTCGATACAACCTGGAAAAATGCTCAGGTGCCCGACATTCATTTTTCCAGTGACCTTTAAGGCTACAACGATGAAAGTAATCATGCTTTCCTTTAGAAGGATTATTTTGAGAACCTATATTGTTCTCCCTTTTGTCATGATCACCACCTCGACGATTATTATATCGTCTTTTGCCTTTTCACGCCCATGCAGATTATCATGGCCCCGATTATTTTGTCTTATTTTAGACTGGCCACGTGCTTCAACCTCATGTGCCTCCGATAATGGAGAACTTTCAGCGGGACGAGCTTCGTGATTTTTCATTAGAAGATTGTTGTGCTACTCAGCCACCAGAAGGCATGAGATCATTTCAGAGTATTTTGAAAATCTTTTTCACGATATTGCTGCTGTAATATCATATTAATGGCATGGAAAGTAGTTAGTGTCTTTTCTAACATATCCTCATCTTTTATTGTTTCCCCACATAATTTCAATTGGGAAATTATTCTAGATACACCAGAATTATACTCAATTACGATTTTATAATCTTGAAACCGCAAGTGCATCCACTCATAACGAGCCCTTGGTAATACCGTTGCCTTGAGGTGGTCATACCTCCCTTCCAAACCTATCCACAATTCAAGTGGATCTTTCACCGTTAGGTATTCAACCTTCAGGCTTTCATCAAAATGACGACGAAGGAAAATCATAGCTTTCGCTTATCCTGACTTGATGTCGTATTTCTTTCGATTATACTATCACCAAGACCTTTAGCGCTAAGGTGAATTTCAGCATCAAATATCCATGACAAATGATTCTTTCTAGAAATGTCAAGTGCCACAAATTTAAGTTTTGACAAATTCGACATGATGAAAACTGACTCTGAAAGAAAGTTGATTAACTTTTAGGAATTAATTTCGAATTAAGTATGTCTTAGTTGATTAGAGATTTGTGCTGATAATGTGTTGTAAAACAAAAGAAAAAGTCAAGAATATTTAAACAATATAGGAAGACAAAATAGTGATGGGAAGTATAAAATAGATAATACTCTTATTATCTTCAAGTGTTTTTCACAAGGTTGAACGACTAACCTTTTATAGGACATTCAAACCATCCTTTACAGCATTTGACAAATACGTTAGAACATATTTAATTAATACAATTAATAGATACATTACGTTAGAATGGATTAAGATAAACATCCCCACAATAAAGTAGATTTGTAACAAGGGGGTCATTGTGTATTTAGCTTAGGGAAAAAGGACATATATATCCCCGAACTATTGTAGATGGTATGCAAATATCTTTCGTCATACTTTTGAGACATTGGTACCCCCACCGTCATACTTTTGGGACATAGGTGCCCCTGTCGTCATATTTTTGAGACATTGGTGCCCCTGCCGTCATACTTTGGGGACATTGGTGCCCCTGCCGTCATACTTTGGGGACATTGGTGCCCCTGCCCCTTTCTTAGAGTGAAGGGCATATATGCTCTAATTAATTGACGACAGGGACACCAATGTCCCAAAAGAATGACGGAGAGTATATGCATACCATTTACGGTAGTTCGGCGGTATTTTATCCTTTTTCCCTTTAGCTTATTAAGTAATTTATTGATTAGAATTGATGTAAATGAGTACTTTAGGGCATCTCCAATTCGACACTCTATTTTACTCTCCAAATATAGAGTTCTTTATTTTTCAGACAACCAACTATAACCTAGTTCTCTATTTTACTCTCTAAAAAAAATCTTTTTCTCTCTCCTCAATATTATATTATTATTTCTATTTCATTCTTATTTTCTTATTTCATGATATAAATCTTTTTTTTTCAATAATTACTTTATATAATTCTCATGTGATACAAATATTTATTTTGTCATTTTTTATATAATTATTATATTTTATTTAAAAATTTTAAATATCATAAATTGGACGAGAATATTATATAATTTATAAATTAATGAACAAATTCAAATAAAATTGAAATACGATTACATAGACATTACATAGTCACTCAATTTTCGAAACTACTACGTTGCTCCCATAATTGCTCTATAAATGCATTACGGAGTTTCAAATAATCATTTTTGTCCTTAATTTTATTATATCTAGCTAAAAATTGTTCAAATCGGAGATTTTCATCTAACACCATTTTTGTCGTTAGAGTTGGAGCCTCTACGACATCTTGAATAGGTGCATCAACTTCATCCTCAATTATCACGTTGTGTAGTATAATATGCGTAGTCATTATATCATATGAAATTTTCTTTCTCCGAAAATGTGATGGACTTGCAATAATTGCAAAACTTCGAATTCTCATTCAACATCTTTTTGACATGATTCTTGTTATATTGCAAATTAGTTATTATGAAATTATTGTATTTTATGTTACATTTAAATTATTGTGTTATGTATTGTATTGTTATCTTGTATTTAAATTAAAATTTTCATATATCATTTTAATTTGGTGTATTTTTTATAATAAAAATTAGAATAAAATAAAATTTTATTATTGATGAAAATTAGAAAAAAAATATTAATTTGAAATTAAAGTATTATATATTAAATAATTAAAATATTATCTTACATTTAAAATAATTTATGAATATTCGATATCTAACTAATGAAACTATATCTAAAATAATATGTTAATTGGAAAGTAATAAAAATAATAATATAATATTAAAAAGTAAAATAAAGAGTGTGAAAAATAGTTCTCCAAATTTGGAGAACTACTATTCAACTTTTTAATTTTGAAGAATAGAGAGTGATTTAGAGGTGGGTACTCTCCAAATATAGAGAATGGAGAGTAAAACAGAAATAGATCGGAGATGATATTATGATACGTATTGTTAATGTGACATAAGACTGTTTGACTAGAAATAATGAAAGCCAAGATGAAGTCTCTGTTTGTTCATCAATAAACGTGTCCCTTGCGACCTATTCTCTATACATGACTTGTCTACTTTTGCCTACTAAATGTCAACAATATTATTAAAAAAATTTCAAAAGGCATGATACATAAATATGCCTTTTAATTTGGCTTTGAATCATATTTATGTTCTTTAATTTTGAGTGTGCACAAGTAGATACTTAAACTAGTATAAAGTTGAATAAATAGACATACATGTCTTACATGTCATTGTTTGTCTTACGTGATATTTTATGTATATTGTGTCATGTAGGGCTCATGTGTTTATTTATTTAAAAGTTGGATAGTTAAAGTGTCTGTTTATGCATAGAGATCAAATTTAAAAATTTAAAGCAAATTTAGAATCCAATATATGTAGTATGCCTTTTCAAAATAAAGTAACGGTCAATGCATTCTAACTACGAGTATTTATTTTGACTATACATGGAAAAAGCTTCCAAAATGTCTCTTTCTAAACTTAATTTCTCTCTATTTTCTTATTTTTCTAGCTAACGTGTGTAAGCTACTTTACATGAAACGAATATTCTCAATTTTTCACATTTATTTATTAACATCTTGTTTGGATGATTGTTATCGTAGTATTGTATTATTAATTTAAATATACGATATTTGTTTTGATTGTTACTTCAATTCTATTGTATTATTATGTTGTTAATTTAAACTTTAAATATATGTCATGTTTATTTTAATGGTTACTTAAATTTTATTGTATCGTGTTGTTTAAATTCATCGTCAGCTAACGATCGATTTGGTGTGATTGCGTCGTTACCTACATATTCTCTTCTCGGACTTTGTTTATTATTTGATAATTATATTTCTATCTTTTACCCCACTTTTCATATTAGATATATTCGTACTCTTCTTTTCTCGTAGGTTTATCATTTACTTTTCTTGTAGTCTATTTAAATATTGTATTCATTAGAATAATATATGTAGTAATTATTGACAATTATATTAAATTGTTAGTTAGCTTAATATGTACACAAATTTTTTGTAACAACTAATATGTATACATAGATTAATAACAGAATCTGTTAGATTAGATTAACTGGCAGCATAATTAGTTAGTCACGTGTATAGTTAATTGATGACATGTATAAATAGCCATTGTTGGATTGTATGAAGAAATAATACAGTTTTTCACAAGTTCTCCGTTTTACTTTCTCTTTCTTCTTCCTTCTTGCTTGATATCAATGTAACTGTCACGACCCAAATGGAGCCGCGAGTGGCACCCACACTTACCCTCCTATGTGAGCGAACCAACCAATCCAAACCCCAACATTTTAACCATAATAGACAGAATACAATGCGGAAGACTTAAAACTCATTAATAAAAATAGATTAATAACTTCTAAAACTCAAACACTTGCTATTATCCCCAAAATCTGGAAGTCATCATCACAAGAACATCTATCCTTAAATTACTAAAGCTAAGAGTATCTAAGAAACTAAACATAAATAATGGCTAGTCTATGCCAGAACTTCAAGGCATCAAGACATGAAGAAGAAGATCCAGTCCAAGCTAGAAGCTTTAGCTCACCCTGAAATCTGGTGTGACGAAGACTGGCTAGAGTTGCGGTTGAGTTGAAGATGACGGTACGTTTGCTGCACTCCACAAATAACAAAGAAAAACAATTACAAGTAGGGGTCAGTACAACCACAAGTACTGAGTAGATATCATCGGCCAACTCAAAATAGAAAACAGTATATATCAGATAATAACATAAAATCAACCATATTCCTCAACAGGTGAAAGCAACAAGTTCACAAATCATGTGTAACCACATCAAACACACCTATGAGAACTCAAGTCTCCACACCATACTCATTTGGGATATAGGTTCTTTTCATTCGAATTTATTAACATAATTTCAAGATTCATTATCTTTATTCCTCTTGTGTCGGTACGTGACACTCCGATCCCCTAATTCTACGTGTCGGTTCGTGACACCCGATCCCCTAATTCTACGTGTCGGTTCGTGACACCCGATCCCCTAATTCTATGTGTCGGTTCATGACACCCGCTCCACTAATCTCATTCTATTAATTCATCAAGCCTTCTTTTATACCAAGGCATCATCAATCTCATTACTGTAGTTCATCAAGCCTTCTCTTATACCAAGGCATCATCATTAACAAGGTAAATTTAGGATTAGAGATTCAATAGACTCATCATGCTTATTCATCACAATTATATAATCACATCATGTAAGCACACAACTAAGCATATAGAAGGTTATATAATACTACCCAACACATATCATTTGCTATTAAGAGTCTACTACGAATAGCATAAAAACCATAACCTACCTCCACCGAAGATTCGTGATCAAGCAAGCCATTTCCCAAAGCTTTGTTTCCTCTTCGTTTCCCTCTTCTCTCGATCGTTCTCTTTCCCTCTACTTGTTCTTTCTATTTTTCTTATTCCAACCCTCTTTCTTTTACCCTAATTAACATTAAGTATAAAAGATGATGAATTAACCCATTAATTAATTCAAGGTTATCTCCTTTAACCCTCAAGTAGTTAAATTATTAACATTAACCCACTAAATTTATAATTATAGCAGGAATAGTCCAAAATGTCCCTTAAAACATTTAAAGAAATCCGACTCAGCCTGGGATTACGCAGCCTGTGACGGTCCGTCGTACCTACGACGGTCCGTCCTGCTGCTTCCGTCACAAAGTTCAGAGACTCAATTCCTTGAAGAGTTTTTGACGGTCCGTCGTGCCCACGACGATCCGTCCTGCCATGTCGTCACGAAGTTCAGAAAGTCAATTTCAGTACCCAAATTTCAGAATTCTAAGTGTTTTGGAACGAGACCCCTTCGACGGTCCGTCGTGGGATCCGTCGACCAAGACAGTTTTTCCAGAAATAAAATCTGCTGCTCAAAACGACTAAACAGGTCGTTACAATAGATACCAATTTACCCATCGTTCGTCCTCGAACGATCATTAGAAGAAAACAAGGGCGAAAAGAAGTACCTGAATCTGTAAATAGGTGTGGGTATCTTTCTTGCATATCGGACTCCTTCTCCCAAGTGGCTTCTTCAACTGGTCGATTCTTCCATTGAACTTTGATGGATGCAATCTCCCTTGACCTCAGCTTGCGGACTTCTCTTCTAAAATAGAAACAGGCTCCTCCTCATAAGACAAATTCTCATCAAGCAGAACTGAATCCCAACAAATAATGTAGTTTCCATCCCTATGGTATCTTTTCAACATAGACACATGAAATACCGGATGCACTCCTGACAATCCTGGGGGCAAGGCTAATTCATAAGACACCTCCCCTACTCGCTTAAGTACTTCGAATGGTCCGATATACCTTGGGCTTAGCTTACCTCTTTTCCCAAACCGCATCACCCCTTTCATGAGCGAAACCTTCAGCAAGACTTGCTCACCCTCCATGAACTCCAAGTCTCTAACCTTTCGATCTGCATATTCCTTTTGCCTGCTTTGAGCCGCTAAAAGCTTTTCTTGAATAGAATTCACTTTCTCTAATGAATCCCTCAAAAGATCAGTACCCCAAGGTCTAACCTCAAATGCATCAAACCAACCAATGGGAGACCTACATCTTCTCCCATACAATGCCTCGAATGGGGCCATATCAATACTTGAGTGATAGCTATTGTTGTATGAGAACTCTGCTAAGGGTAAGAAGTTATTCCAATGACCACCAAATTCTATCACACATGCACGAAGCATATCCTCCAACACTTGAATCGTTCGCTCAGACTGACCATCGGTCTAAAGATGGAACGCAGTACTAAGGTCCAACCTAGTACCCAATTCCGCATGCAATGTTTTCCTAAACTTAGAAGTAAACTGCGTACCTCTATCTGATATGATAGAGAGTGGAACTCCATGCAATCGAACGATTTCTAAGATATAGATTTTGGCTAACTTCTGTGCATTGTAGGTCACCTTGACCGGAGTGAAGTGAGCAGACTTAGTTAACCTATCAACGATTACCCAAATGGAGTCATACTTACTCATTGTCTTTGGAAGACCAACCACGAAGTCCAGTGCAATCCTTTCCCACTTCCATTCAGGAATGGGCATTCTCTGAAGTGTTCCTCCGGGCCTCTGGTGTTCATACTTTACTTGCTGACAATTTGGACATTTGGCAACAAAATTAACAATGTCGCGCTTCATTCTACTCCACCAAAAGTGTTGCTTTAGGTCACGGTACATCTTGGTTGCACCAGGATGTATAGAATATCTAGAACTATGAGCCTCTGTAAGAATAGTGTGGATCAAATCATCAACACGGGGCACACATACCCTTCCCTTAATTCTCAAAACACCTTCCTCATCCATTATTGATTTTTTAGCCTCTCCTCGCAACACCATATCCCGAATTCGGCTTAGTTTCTCATCATCAAACTGTTTTCCCTTGATCTTGTCAAGAAAAGAAGATCTCGCCTCCACACTGGCCAAAAATCCTCCCTTCTCATTTACTTCTAACCTCATAAAGTCGTTAGCCAGAGTCTGAACCTCTCTAGCCAATGGGCGTCTAGAAACTTGTAAGTGAGCTAGACTTCCCATGCTCCCTGCCTTTCTACTTAAGGCGCCTGCCACAACATTAGCCTTTCCTGGATGATACAAGATAGTGATATCGTAGTCCTTCAGTAGTTCCATTTATCTCCTCTGTCTCAAATTCAAATCTTTTTGAGTAAAGACATACTGTAGGCTACGATGATCCGTGTATACTTCACACTTAACTCCATATAGATAGTGTCTCCATTGCTTTAAGGCAAACACTACCGCAGCCAATCCCAAATCATCAGTCGGATAAGTACGTTCGTGCACCTTTAATTGCCTTGAAGCATAAGCAATTACGTTCTTCTCTTGCATTAGCACTGCACCCAAACCCGAATAGGATGCATCACAATAGACAATGAAATTCTTACCTTCCACTGGCAGGGTAAGGATTGGTGCAGTAGTCAACAAGGTCTTGAGTTTCTGAAAGCTTTCCTTACATTCGTCCGACCATACAAATGGAACATTCTGCTTAGTCAAGTTCGTCAATTGGGAAGCAATGGAAGAGAATCCCTTGACAAATCGACGGTAATAGCTAGCTAAACCAACAAAGCTCCTTATTTCTGACACATTAGTAGGTCTTACCCAATTCTTCACTGTCTCAATCTTAGAAGGATTCACCATCACTCCATCCTTAGAAACCACGTGCCCCAAAAAGGAAACTGAATCTAGCCAAAACTCACACTTAGAGAATTTGGCATAAAGCTTTTTCTCCCTCAACATTTCCAATACCATTCTCAAGTGCTCCTCATGTTCTTTCTTGCTCTTTGAGTATACCAATATATCATCAATAAATACGATCACTAAGAGATCCAGATATGGCTTAAAAATCCCATTCATCAAGATCATGAAAGCGGCAGGGGCATTCGTAAGCCCAAAAGACATTACTAAGAACTCATAATGCCCATACCTAGTCCGAAAAGCAGTCTTGGGCACATCTGCTGCGCGTATTTTCAATTGATGATAACCAGATCTCAAGTCGATTTTTTAGAAGGTACAAGCACTTTGTAACTGATCGAACAAATCATCAATGCGAGGAAGAGGATACTTGTTCTTAACCGTTACCTTATTCAGTTGTCTGTAGTCTATGCACATCCGAAAGTTTCCATCCTTCTTCTTCACAAACAAAACAGGAGCACCCCAAGGGGATGCACTTGGTCTAATGAAGCCTTTGCTAAACAACTCTTGAAGTTGGGCCTTTAACTCCCTTAATTCAGCGGGAGCCATTCTATAAGGGGGTATAGAAATGGGAAGTACCCGGTTCAAGATCGATGCAGAAGTCAATATCTCTATCCGGTGGCATACCAGGAAGGTCTGCAGGAAACACATCTAAAAACTTGCGGACTATCGAAACCCACTCAATTGAAGGTACTTGGTTAGTATCATCCCGGAGGTGTGCCAAGAAATCTAAACAACCCTTACTAACCATTCTCTTAGCACGAAGAAAGGAGAAGATACGAACCGGATTGGAAGTGTAGTCACCCTCCCACACTAACGGATCTGTCCCAGGCTTGGCTAACGTCACAGTTTTAGCATTACAATCCAAGATTGAAAAATATGGAGAGAGCCAAGTCATACCCAGAATGACATCGAAGTCAACCATTTCTAGGATAACCAAGTCTACATGAGTATTGCTCCCCACAAAAGTCACAAGACAAGACCTATACACCTTTTCAACTATAACAGACTCACCCACCGGAGTAGAAACACGAATAGGCATGTCAAGCAATTCACAATGTAAATTAAGACCATTAGCAATTGAGGAAGATACATAAGAAAATGTAGAGCCAGGGTCAAATAATACAGAAGCCATACAATCACAAACCAAAAGATTACCTGTGATAACAACATCTGATGTCTCCGCTTCTGACCGCCCGGGGAAAGCGTAACAATGGGCCCTATCACTTGTCTGCCCGTTGCCCCTACCATGTTGTGCTGTAGTGGCTCTAGTTTTCCCGTCACCCTGGCCGTTTTGGTGACCACCATTACCTCGGCCACCACGTCCTCCAAAATAACGGCCTCTACCATGACCACCTCTACCTCTAGCTATTGGGGGTCTATAACTCTGTTTTGGACAATTCCTCCTAATATGTACAGTCTCCCCACATCCATAACACTCTCTGGAGTCAAGCATAGGTCTCTCAGAAAAGTGTTCACCGGTCTGAGGTGGACCCCCAACTACAGTCTGTAGTGAAGATTGAATTGGTCAGACTGAGTAACCTCCTGAACCCTGTCCTCTAGAGTAAGAACCATTAAACTCACCTCCCTTTCGAAACCTTTTTGATGTCGATGGCATGGTGAAGTCATCTGGCTTCACTCCTTCCACCTCTATCACGAAGTCTACCACTTCTTGAAAGGATTTTGCCGTAGCCGCTACCTGTAAGGCTGAAATCCGCAATTCTGACCTCAACCCCTTCACAAAACGGCGAATCCACTCTTGTGGACTGAAACAAAGTTGGGTGGCATACCTGGATAATGCACGGAACTTAGCCTCATATGCAGTAACCGACATCCTACCTTGCTCTAAGCTCAAGAACTCATCTCTTTTCCTATCCCTCAAAGTCCAGGGGATATACTTCTCCATAAACAAGCTAGAGAATGATGCCCAATCATAGGTGGTGCCTCTGTTGGTTGACACTCAACATGTGACCGCCACCACATTTTGGCGTTCCCTTGAAACTGATAAGTCACAAACTCAACACCAAACCGTTCTACTATACCCATCTTGTGTAGTAGCTCATGACAGTCAACCAAAAAATCATAGGCATCCTCAGATTCAGCACCCTTGAAGACTGGAGGTTTCAATTTCAAAAACTTACTGAAAAGTTCATGCTGATCATTTGTCATTATAGGCCCTGCAGTCAGACGAGGAAACGTGCCTATTTTCAATGAGGCATCCATGCGGGGAGCCACAGTAGCTGCATGTTGTACCTCCGGAACCTGAGGTGCTGGTGCAGAAAACACTGGAGGTGTCTGGCCCTGATCAGATAACCCGCTAAGATAAGCAAGAACCTGATTGATCATCTCTGGGGTAGGTTGGGGGGGCAATCCCTCATTCTGTACTTGTTCATTCTCCCCTTCCTCACCCTCTCTTACCACTTCCTCAGTCGGTGGAGGAGTCACCGCCCTAGTATTAGATGGGCTACGGGCTTGTCCTCTTCCTCTAGAGGACGTCCTCCCACGACCTCTTCCACGGCCTCTTTCCACTACTCCTCTTCGAGCTACAACTCCAGTGGTTGGCTCAGACGCTTCTTGTCTTGCCAGTGTTGGTGTTGACGCAGTCGTTGCTCTAGTTCTAACCATCTGTGAAATAGAGTGAAGATGGTCAGATACCAATTTGTATCACCTAGATACCAATTGGACCCTAGTAATAGCACGAAAGAAAGAAAGAAAGAATGGAATTTTCCTAAAGTCTAATAGCCTCTCAAAGAAAAGTAAAGGCGTCCCCCTACCGTTCCTTAGGAATCTACTAGACTCGTTATTGTGTGATGAGACCAACGAACCTAATGCTCTGATACCAAGTTTGTCACGACCCAAATCGAGCCGCGAGTGGCACCCACAGTTACCCTCCTATGTGAGCGAACCAACCAATCCAAACCCCAACATTTTAACCATAATAGATAGAATACAATGCGGAAGGCTTAAAACTCATTAATAAAAATAGATTAATAACTTCTAAAACTCAAACACTTGCTATTATCCCCAAAATCTGGAAGTCATCATCACAAGAACATCTATCCTTAAATTACTAAAGCTAAGAGTATCTAAGAAACTAAACATAAATAATGGCTAGTCTATGCCAGAACTTCAAGGCATCAAGACATGAAGAAGAAGATCCAGTCCAAGCTAGAACCTTTAGCTCACCCTGAAATCTGGTGTGACGAAGACTGGCTAGAGTTGCGGTTGAGTTGAAGATGACGGTACGTTTGCTGCACTCCACAAATAACAAAGAAAAACAATTACAAGTAGGGGTCAGTACAACCACAAGTACTGAGTAGATATCATCGGCCAACTCAAAATAGAAAACAGTATATATCAGATAATAACATAAAATCAACCATATTCCTCAACAGGTGAAAGCAACAAGTTCACAAATCATGTGTAACCACATCAAACACACCTATGAGAACTCAAGTCTCCACACCATACTCATTTGGGATATAGGTTCTTTTCATTCGAATTTATTAACATAATTTCAAGATTCATTATCTTTATTCCTCTTGTGTCGGTACGTGACACTCCGCTCCCCTACTACTATGTGCCAGAACGTGACACTCCGATCCCCTAATTCTACGTGTCGGTTCGTGACACCCGATCCCCTAATTTTACGTGTCGGTTCGTGACACCCGATCCCCTAATTCTACGTGTCGGTTCGTGACACCCGCTCCACTAATCTCATTCTATTAATTCATCAAGCCTTCTTTTATACCAAGGCATCATCAATCTCATTACTTTAGTTCATCAAGCCTTCTCTTATACCAAGGCATCATCAATCTCATTACTTTAGTTCATCAAGCCTTCTCTTATACCAAGGCATCATCATTAACAAGGTATTTTTTGGGATTAGAGATTCAATAGACTCATCATGCTTATTCATCACAATTATATAATCACATCATGTAAGCACGCAATTAAGCATATAGAAGGTTTTATAATACTACCCAACACATATCATTCGCTATTAAGAGTCTACTACGAATAGCATAAAAACCATAACCTACCTCCACCGAAGATTCGTGATCAAGCAAGCAATTTCTCAAAGCTTTGTTTCCTCTTCGTTTCCCTCTTCTCTCGATCGTTCTCTTTCCCTCTCCTTGTTCTTTCTATTTTTCTTATTCCAACCCTCTTTCTTTTAACCTAATTAACATATAATTAAGTATAAAAGATGATGAATTAACCCATTAATTAATTCAAGGTTATCTCCTTTAACCCTCAAGTAGTTAAATTATTAACATTAACCCACTAATTTATAATTATAGCAGGAATAGTCCAAAACGTCCCTTAAAACATTTAAAGAAATCCGACTCAGCCTGGGATTACGCAGCTTGTGACGGTCCGTCGTGCCTACGACGGTCCGTCCTGTTGCTTCTGTCACAGAGTTCAGAGACTCAATTCCTTGAAGAGTCTGTGATGGTCCGTCGTGCCCACGACGGTCCGTCCTGCCCTGTCATCACAAAGTTCAGAGAGTCGATTTCAGTACCCAAATTTCAGAATTCTAAGTGTTTTGGAACGAGACCCCCTCGACGGTCCGTCGTGCCCATGACGGTCCATCGTGGGATCCGTCGACCAAGACAGTTTTTCCAGAAATAAAATCTGCTGCTCAAAACGACTAAACAGGTCGTTACAGTAACAGTAGTTATTGTAGCTGGGTTAATACTCTCAACAATATAATTACAATAGAATATATTATGAAATAATACATAATAACCATCCAAATAAAAAGTGTTATTGAAACATTCAACTCAGTCACTATTCATTAGATCCATATGGGGTAAATATGCTCGTAAACCATGTACATTTAATTACAAGGGCCATTGCAACAAATTCTTCTGAGTGTGTAATGATAGAGGAAATTAATTTTTGGCGAAATGTTAGATGTCCCACATCGGTAGAGGGATGACAATTTAGTCTCTTTTTATGGACTTGGACAAACCTCCTCTCAAGAGTTAGATTTAAGGATTGAGTTAATATCAGACAGTGACATAGCCAAAAAATTTAAAATCAATTGCATAATATACCAAAGAATGTAAAATCAACTACATAATATTTAATTTTAATATTCATGCTTATTTAATAGGATGTGAATGGACAAAGAAAAATATAAAGAGAAAATTAAATTTTTCACGAACCTCTGATGATTATCAATGGAACATGAAAAATAAAAGATAGAAGAATTAAACGAGTGTTATTAAAAGAAATTTTATATAGAGCCTTTATCACTTTTAGTAGCTTTATAGAAAAATAAAACAAATAGGATTTGGTTATTAAATTTAAACTAAATGTTATAAACAATTTGTATTATATTGAATGTCTAATTATGTGGAGTCCTTGTAGGATATGGTTAAAAATCCTACTTGGGGACCAAGTAAGGTTTTCTCTATAAATAAAGGGTTTTTTTTCATTGTAAATAAGATTTGAGAAAGATCAATAAATCCTAAATATACTTCAAGATGAGTAGAAATATTTCTCTTTCTCTCTACTTTATTCGTCTTCTAATTTCATATAGTTTCATAACACGTTATCAGCACAAGACTCTAATCAAGGTAGGGGCCATGAATGATTGACCCAATCATAAAAATATGAATCCGTAATGTGTTGTGTATTCATTGATGTTACACATGATATACTAGCATTAATTAATGTCTTTTACGTTACTAGAGGTATGTTTACAATTCTTTGTAAGTTTGTGGCTTTATTTATATTATTACGTGGAAATAGACATGAGATGGCCAACAGAGTTAAAGTAATTACATGTTCTATTTCTTAATTTTTTTTATTATTTAATATTATCATCATTACATATTAGTAACATAATTGATTTTTCTCATTAAATTTGAGGAACCTAACTAGTTCACGATATAAGTATGACATATACGTATCTAATTCAGATTGTTTGAAGACTTGCAAAAGGAAAGTAATTTCAAAGCTCAAGAGTGAGCTTTGTTGCACTTTAGCGTATTATGTCATTGGTTGAGGATAAGACGATGGATTCACATCCAATCGCACTAAGAAGGTAAGACGGTGGATTCATGTCCAATTACAGAAAGAGGATACGATATCGAATTAAAAGTTTCGGTCACTATAGAGATAAAGATGTTGAGTTCAAGTCTCACAATTTATGACCTAAAATCATTATATATGGATTAGACATAATTTGAGTCTTAATACGCCATATTGATGATATAACAATGACTAAAGAAAAACTAATGAGTTTTTTATGAGAAATCATGAAATTTACTGAATTTGCTCCATTACTAAAGTCAGTGTGGTATTAGTGCATAATATGTTTGAAAGAAGACAAGTGATTGAATAATGCACATAAATATGGAATGAGGTACTAAAAGTTATCATAATTTGATATGCTCATGTGTTTGTTTGTCTAACATAAGGGGGAGACTAGAAGCAATACAAGAATTGTAAATACATCTATTGAATGTCCCTTAAGGATAAAGTCTATGACATGTATGAAGCATGATAGACTAATCAATTCTGAATAAAATAATCCTTGAAAAGGGGGGGAGGATCAAAGAATCAAAATGATCATAATAAAGAGACAATGTGCTCTTGGAGAGCCTACGACATAACACTTTATGAAACCTCATGAGAGGGGTAGCTACCTAAAAATAATGAAGTGATGAGATCTAATAAGTTCTGTCGTATTGTGAATCGATACAAAATGATATATCATTGACGATATCTTTGATACAACAGCGCGCAATATTGTAAAAGATTATGAGAATATGAATTCTACATCTATTAAAGCATACTTGTGTAGAAATAATTATCAAGTAAAAAATGGAATGGTGCATCTTGATAAGCGTAAAGCTTATTTGACTTGCAATCTAGGCACTAGAAGATGCCATATATATAATATTGAATGTTGTTACTTGACAAAATTGATATAAAAATATCCAATGGGTTCAAAATCTAAAGCATATACAAATTTTTGGAAAACTTGTTTATCATCCTCATAAGGATTAAATAGATTCAAAATGAATAGAGCATATACAAGTATTATTATGCAAGTTGACGACTAGAATTAAAACTCTTGAAGAGTTTTCAAAAGGCAATAGATTATTTGCTTAAAGAAGTAGAAGTAAGGAACTTGCAGAAATCTTTGATCCTGAAGGAAAGATTCATAATGCAAGATAGAAGAAAGCATATTTCATCAAGGTTTTTCTACACTCATGAGCTCCCAAGAATGGTGATACCAAACATGCAACATGTTTGTTCAAGTAATACTACAATTGATTTATCCACCAAGTCTCTACCAACTACAACTTTCAAGAAGATAATGCTCAAGATTGGAAAATGAATATCCAAATCTCTTGATGTTTTCATGAGGGGGGTTAATACATGATATTGTCACGACTGGGATCTAGACCCCAGACGAGATTTGCGTCGTTGACCTCTCAGAGGTCGCAAACAAGCCTACTTACGTTATTCTTACCTTACATAGGTTAATTTTAGCGGAAAATTTGAAATTTTTGATTCTTTAATCATACTTGTTAAACATTCTTTATATTTCGTAATCGTTCATCATCAACCTTCTAAAAATTAAGATATAAGCAACTGAAAAAAATAATTCATTAAGTAATAATTGTATATCGGTCAAAATAACCCCAATACAAAGTCTGAACTAAAACGGAAAAGAAACGCTAGTGGAACATGCTCCACTAGCTCAACTCTAAAACTAACCAAACATGTAAAACAGTAGCATCCTCGAAAGCATGAGGACCTACCAAACTCCGGATGAATGCTGACGTCCGGATAGCTGCAACAACAAACCTAAAGCTCTACCGTCCACCTGTGCCTGCACCTAAAAGTAGATGTTTGTATGGAATTAGTACACACTTGCACTAAGTATGGGTATATGAAAGCACACACCAAGGACATGCATGAGGAAGAAGAGCTCTTTCCTAACAACATGATGTTTGGAAGTCAAGTCAGTGGACTTGCTAAATTGAGATCGGGAAAGTTATGCCATGAGAGTGACATGCATCATTATAATTATCGTATGGCACACAACACATAACATATTCATATAGCACATAACATATAACACATAATTTCTTTCATAGTATTCATTCATATACCATGAGACCTTATTATCATAGACTTAACCTTAAGACTTTCCAAAATGAGGGCTCAACATATGGGACCTCAACTAGGGAGCCTCCTTTAGCAAACACAGAGTCTGCTTCATTCCTTCATACGTATTTCATTTCAATTCATTCATAGGACAGTGCGAACACCAACTATACCCAGGATGTAGTTTAAGACTTTCATCGGGTTTGTTGTGCAATGATCAGGAATAACCTAATGTCATTACCTGAATCTAGCTCACCTCTTGATTATCCTATCCTAACACCTTCGGTATCATTCATTTCTTTATATGATTCATTTGAGGCTGGCCTCATTCATTCATTGGGAACTTTAACTTTAACCGACATAGATTATGTGAGCATCATGAAATCCAGTGTCTCCCCCACACCGAAAAGAGGTAGAATCACCGGCCAAAGCGATTCAATAACATGCTAGCGTATATGGGAATTTAACCCCACCATATCCCTATAGTGGAAATATGGGTTTAAAGACTACGAGATGTATGGAGACCCATACCCGGCAAGCCGGACAGTCTCATCTCATGAGAGTTACTTGAACCTCCGTCCTTCCCGAAAGAAGGCATCACCGCTCATAGCTAGCCTATCGGTGCTCAGTACAAAGTTCCATTACATTCAACTCATACATCATGGAAGTTGGCTTCTAGTATGAGGACATCATACCTCAATAGATGATTTCTCATCTCATGATTAGTATTAAGTGTTTTAAACTCAACATTTTCATTAGAGTCTTCATAGAGACTGGTCTCTTCATTATCTTACACTCTCATTGGTGAGTACGTATTGGTAACATTTACTTAGACTCATTTGAGATTGCTCTCATCATATACATTAGCCGCACATCATGATTGTCACCACATTCTTCATTATTAGCACCTTTGTTTTTCATAGTTACTCACCTTTTATTATGTGAATGTTCATTTCTTCATTTCATTACGTACATCTTAGGTTCACTTATTTTTGAACGTATGTTAAACTTATGTGTCTATACATACAAGCCATGGGGCTTCATTTATAATTCGTTAAGTGATTATTATTTTCCTAAGATTATGTATTACAAGGCTTATGTATCTTGTATATATACCAAGATCTTGATTTTTGATCTAAGTAGATGGCATTATTCTTGAATATTTTACTCATGTATGACTTATGTATCAATACGAAGGTTTGGGTACGGGAACTCAAATCTTGAATCACTTGGATATCATTTATATTTTTCATTGATTTTATTTCTAATGTTCATAACATTAGAACTCTAAATTAAATCTCAACATTTTAATAAATTAATTAATTCTCTATTTTAATTAGATTTCTAAATTAAATCTCCATATTTACATAAAAGAATTAATTTTCTATTCTAATTAGAATTCTAATTTAAATCTCAATATTTACATAAAAGAATTAATTTTCTATTTTAATTAGAATTCTAATTCAAATCTTTCTTCCTTTTTTTATATTTTTTTTTAATTAAATTCGCTTGAATAGGGAGGTTGTGGGTTCGAACCCCCACAACCCCCCTTATTTTTCAGCTAAATTCGCTTAGGAGGAGGCTGTGAGGTGGTGGGTTCGAACCCCACAGCCCCTCCTTCTTTAATTTATTTAAATGGCATCTGCAGTGAGGTTGTGGGATCGAATCCCCACAGCCTCATTTTTTTTTTAATTTTTCGCCTACTGAGGTCGTGGGATCGATTCCCACGCCTCGCTTTTTTTTCGCGCATAGCTGGGGGGTCGCAAGTTCGAACCCCTCCCCATTTCCTTTTCTTTGTTTTTTTTTCTGCACAAGACAGGGGCAGGGGTTCGATTCCCCCCAGCCCCATTTTTTTTCTTTTTAGCGAAAATTCGCTGCTCCCAGCCCCCAGTTCGAATCCCCCTTACCACATTCTTTTTTTTCAGCCATTTGAACCTGTGAGGTCTTGGGTTCAATTCCCATTGACCTCACTTATTTAATATTCTTTTTAAAAACCCAGATTTCAAGCTTTTCATAGAGTACTCAAATCTGAAAATTTCTTGACATTATTCAACTCATTTTTAGGCACATTGTTCATAAGTTTAATTGGCAAAAAGGTGGTTATTCAATTCACTATCCTTCACAATAATGAACATCACATTGTACACCCAATACACACATAAAATAAATGATAAATACACAACTTATACACCCCAAAACAATACCTAAAACACTGCCCTATACACACCCATACATCAACTTTTCCGGTCATATTTTGATGATCATTATTGTGATTTCCCGCACATAAATACATTCATATTTAATTTAAACACATTATTCATGCAAAAATCTAGCAGCACAACATACCCATCCTACAAATTCGTTAGGGAGCTAAGGACAAGGACATACAAAGGGGAACAACATTAGTTTCAAGAGTATAAGAAATGTTCAAAAGAAAGTACTCTTGGAGAAAGAATTCCATGAGAGAAACTCATACCTATATTGATGTTCAAACAAAGAATTCGCTACCCAAAAATCTCTCCAAAAATCAGGCCAAGTTACTTCTACGTCCATACCACTCAACGAACAACTTCTCTTCCCCCTAATATTTTTTTGATTGCTTTGTTTTTCTTAAAATTTTATGTGAGTTCTTCAAGCATGAAGAACTGTTGATATTTGGCAGAATAATGTGAGAAAGATGGAGAACGTGAGAAAGATGGAGAACGTGAGAGAGAGAGTTAAGAAGCATGAGAGAGAGAGAGAACTATTAGGATTAGGAGACTAATTCAAGAATTAGTCAAATAGAATTTAAAATAAATAAATACAAATCTGGTTTATTTTAATTAATACGCGAAAGGACCATTATGCCCTTAAATACCTATTTATTCTTATTTACTTAATTAATATTTTTTTTTTGGATCGTTACATTATAGGAACATTCGTTCCCGAATGACACTACCATTACACAACATAATGCCAATCAGATCATAACTTAATTGCTATGTACAATCAGCCAATAGCAACAAAATAGGAAGAGATAAAGATTTATAGCCTTAGAGTAGGAAGTAGGAAGTCTAACCTCATACTAGTGCATACATACCACGCACAGTCAAATACATGAAACACTAATTAAGGCTACTCACATGTGACTTCACCAGAAGTGTCTTCCTCTGCACCCCTAGACTTGAGTGCGAAGAATCGTTGCCTCCTTGGAGCCTCCTCACTTGGACCATTAGACTGAACTCTCTTCTTCCCTTGTTCTTGACTTCTCCTAATCGGACAATCCTTAACCATGTGACCCAGTTTGCCACAAATATAACAAGCATTAGTGCCCCTCATACATTCTCCTCCATGTAGTTTGCCACACTTCCTGCAAGGTGGTCTCTGCTGAAGTGTATATACTTCATTGTTTCTCTCAACTCTGGACTCCGAATTTCTATCATGACGACCCTTGGATGAACTTGATTCCACTTGCTGGGAGAATCCCTTCGTAAACCTGCACTTATCCCTGATTTCAGTACTACTCTTCCTTGAAAAATTCTCCTCAGCTTGCCTTGACTTATTCCCTACCCTAGTGTGTATCCTCTTTTTGCTTTCCTCCACTTGCTGGACATAGACCATAAGTCTGTAAAGGTTAATGTTGTCATGAAACATAGCTGCCCTACACACCTCTTCGAGATCCTCAGCAATTCCTGTCAAGAATCTACTCATCTCGTCTCTGCTATTAGACACAAGAGAATTGGAATACCTTGATAGTTTCACACACTTCAGGGAATACTCCCTGACTGTCATGATCCTTGTTTAAGGTTGATGAACTCCTCAACCTTGGTCTCCCTCATCTCTCTTAGGAAGAATCTTTCCAGAAATGTTGTCTTGAACAGCTCTCATGTGACTGGCACTCCTCCTTGGACACGGCTATCTTACCACATCTTGCACCAAGTCTGTGCAACATCCTTGAGTTGGTAGGAAGTCAGCTCAGCCTTCTCAATATCAGTGGCCCCCATGGCCACCAGGATCTTATGCACCTCGTCTATAAACTCCTGAGGATCCTCTGAAGTCTTAGACCCTGTGAATATAGGAGGATTCATCCTCGTGAAATCTCGCAGTCTGTCAGCCATGCTGCTAATCGGTGGGTTTTCCCTCTGAACATCCTGCCGGTTGACTTGGACAGTCATAGCATGTGCCTGTATCGTGATGGCATGTGCTATTTGGGATAGAGATGCCCTCACCTCTGCATCAGTCAACCTAGCTGGGTTAACCAGCATGGCCACTCCTTCAGCTGTAGCCTGGGGTGGATTTCGATTACCCCTAGCTACTGCTGCTCCCGTCCTCAGACCCTTAGTTCTCCAAGTGTTCATTCTCTGAAAATAACAAGGATTGATGTTAGACACGTTCATAACACCAAGAATTCAAACATTAGGAAAAGCACGATAAGATCAGAAGAAGGGAAAATTTTCCTACGCATCATGCAGTCTCTAATCCAGGATAGTGGTGCACTTCACTACTATGACTTAGAAACTACTCAATGTGGTTGATGTGAACTCATTATTCTAGGAATCTAACCTAGCGCTCTGATACCAACTTTGTCACGACTGGGATCTAGACCCAGACGAGACCGGCGTCGTTGACCTCTCAGAGGTCGCAAACAAGCCTACTTACGTCATTCTTACCATATATAGGTTAATTTTAGCGGAAAATTTGAAACTTTTGATTCATTAATCATACTTGTTAAACATTCTTTATATTTCATGATTGTTCATCATCAACCATCTAACAATTAAGATATAAGCAACTGAAAGAAATAATTCATTAAGTATTAATTGTATATCGGTCAAAATAACCCCAATACAAAGTCTGAACCAAAACGGAAAAGAAACACTAGTGGAACATGCTCCACTAGCTCAACCCTAAAACCACGCTAGAATGTAAAATAGTAGCATCCTCGAAAGCATGAGAACCTACCAAACTCCAGATGAATGCTAACGTCCGGATAGTTGCAACAACGAACTTGTAGCTCTACCGTCCACCTGTGCCTGCACCTAAAAGTAGATGTTTGTATGGAATTAGTACACACTTGTACTAAGTATGGGTATATGCAAGCACACACCAGGGACATGCATGAGGAATAAGAGCTCTTTCCTAACAACATGATGTTTGGAAGTCAAGTCAGTGGACTTGCTAAATTGAGATCGGGAAAGTTATGCCATGAGAGTGACATGCATCATTATAATTATCGTATGGCACACAACACATAACATATTCATATAGCACATAACATATAACACATAGTTTCTTTCATAGTATTCATTCATATACCATGAGACCTTATTATCATAGACTTAACCTTAAGACTTTCCCAAATGAGGGCTCAACATATGGGACCTCAACTAGGGAGCCTCCTTTAGCAAACACAGAGTCTGCTTCATTCCTTCATACGTATTTCATTGCAATTCATTCATAGGCCAGTGCGAACACCAGCTATACCCAGGATGTAGTTTAAGACTTTCATCGCGTTTGCTGTGCAATGATCAGGAATAACCTAATGTCATTACCTGAATCTAGCTCACCTCTTGATTATCCTATCCTAACACCTTCGGTATCATTCATTTCTTTATATGATTCATTTGAGGCTGGCCTCATTCATTCATTGGGAACTTTAACTTTAACCGACATAGATCATGTGAGCATCATGAAATCCAGTGTCTCCCCCACATCTAAAAGAGGTGGAATCACCGGCCAAAGTGATTTAATAACATGCTAGCCTATATGGGAATTCAACCCCGCCAGATCCTTATAGTGGCAATATAGGTTCAAAGACTAGGAGATGTATGGAGACCCAAACCCTACAAGCCGGACAGTCTCATCTCATGAGAGTTACGTGAACCTCCGCCCATCCCGAAAGAAGGCATCACCACTCATAGCTAGCCTATCGGTGCTCAGTAAAAAGTTCCATTACATTCAACTCATACATCATGGAAGTTGGCTTCTAGTATGAGGACAACATACCTCAATAGATGATTTCTCATCTCATCATTAGTATTAAGTGTTTTAAACTCAATATTTTCATTAGAGTGTTCATAGAGACTGGTCTCTTCATTATCTTACACTCTCATTGGTGAGTACGCATTGGTAACATTTACTTAGGCTTATTTGAGATTGCTCTCATCATATACATTAGCCTCACATCATGATTGTCACCACATTCTTCATTATTAGCACCTTTGTTTTTCATAGTTACTCACCTCTTATTATGTGAATGTCCATTTCTTCATTTCATTACGTACATCTTAGGTTCACTTATTTTTGAACGTATGTTAAACTTATGTATCTATGCATACAAGCCATGAGGCTTCATTTATAATTCGTTAAGTGATTCTTATTTTCCTAAGATTATGTATTACAAGACTTATGTATCTTGTATATATACCAAGATCTTGATTTTTGATCTAAGTAGATGGCATTTTTCTTGATTATTTTACTCATGTATGACTTATGTATCAATACGGAGGTTTGGGTACGGAAACCCAAATCTTGAATCACTTGGATATCATTTATATTTTTCATTGATTTTATTTCTAATGTTCATAACATTAGAACTCTAAATTAAATCTCAACATTTTCATGAATTAATTAATTCTCTATTTTAATTAGAATTCTATTTTAAATCTCCATATTTACATAAAAGAATTAATTTTCTATTCTAATTAGAATTCTAATTTAAATCTCAATATTTACATAAAAGAATTAATTTTCTATTTTAATTAGAATTCTAATTCAAATCTTTCTTCTTCTTTTTTTTAATTAAATTCTCTTGAATGGGGAGGTTGTGGGTTCGAACCCCCACAATCCCCCTTATTTTTCAGCTAAAGTCGCTGAGGAGGAGGTTGTGAGGTGGTTGGTTCTAACCCCCACAGCCCCTCCTTCTTTAATTTATTTAAATGGCATCTGCAGTGAGGTTATGGGATCGAATCCCCACAGCCTCATTTTTTTTTTAATTTTTCGCCTACTGAGGTCGTGGGATCGATTCCCACACCTCGCTTTTTTTTTCGCGCGTAGCTGGGGGGTCGCGAGTTCGAACCCCTCCAGCCCAATTTCCTTTTCTTTGTTTTTTTTTCTGCGCAAGACAGGGGCGGGGGTTCGATTCCCCCCAGCCCCATTTTTTTTTCTTTTTAGCGAACATTCGCTGCTCCCAGCCCCCAGTTCGAATCCCCCTTACCACATTCTTTTTTTTCAGCTATTTTAACCTGTGAGGTCTTGGGTTCAATTCCCATTGACCTCACTTATTTAATATTCTTTTTAAAAACCCAGATTTCAACCTTTTCATAGAGTACTCAAATCTGAAAATTTCTTGACATTATTCAACTCATTTTTAGGCACATTGTTCATAAGTTTAATTGGCAAAAAGGTGGTTATTCAATTCACTATCCTTCACAATAATGAACATCACATTGTACACCCAATACACACATAAAATACATGATAAATACACAACTTATACACCCCAAAATAATGCCTAAAACACTGCCCTATGCACACCCATACATCAACTTTTCCGGTCATATTTTGATGATCATTATTGTGATTTTCCGCACATAAATACATTTATATTTAACTTAAACACATCATTCATGCAAAAATCTAGCAGCACAACATACCCATCCTACAAATTCGTTAGGAAGCTAAGGACAAGGACATACGAAGGGGAACAACCTTAGTTTCAAGAGTATAAG
Organism: Solanum lycopersicum; assembly: GCF_036512215.1. NCBI lineage: Eukaryota > Viridiplantae > Streptophyta > Magnoliopsida > Solanales > Solanaceae > Solanum > Solanum lycopersicum. The sequence goes on along the minus strand of NC_090801.1, from coordinate 47,285,536 downwards.
AAACGTTCGAAAGAAAGTACTCTTGGAGAAAGAATTCCATGAGAGAAACACATACCTTTATTGATATTCAAACAAAGAATTCGCTACCCAAAACTCTCTCCAAAAATCAGTCCAAGTTACTTCAACGTCCACACCACTCATCGAACAACTTCTCTTCGCCTTAATATTTTTTTGATTGCTTTGTTTTTCTTAAAATTTTATGTGAGTTCTTCAAGCATGAAGAACTGTTGATATTTGGCAGAATAATGTGAGAAAGATGGAGAACGTGAGAAAGATGGAGAACGTGAGAGAGAGAGAACTATTAGGATTAGGAGACTAATTCAAGAATTAGTCAAATAGAATTTAAAATAAATAAATACAAATCTGGTTTATTTTAATTAATACGCGAAAGGACCATTATTCCCTTAAATACCTATTTATTCTTATTTACTTAATTAATATATATATATTTTTTGGATCGTTACAGATATACTCTTTTTTCCTCACAAGGTTTTGTCCCATTGGGTTTTCCTTGTAAGGTTTTTAATGAAGCATCCATAATGTGTATTATTAGATATTTGTACTCTTTTTCCTTCACTAGATTTTTTCCCACTGGGTTTTATCTAGTAAGGTTTTAACGAGGCACATAATCTACCAACATTCAAGAGGGAGTGTTAAAAACAATTTGTATTATAGTGAATGTCTAATTATGTGGAGTCCTTGTAGGATATGGTTAAAAATCCTACTTGAAGTCCAAGTAAGGTTTTCCCTATAAATAAAAGGTTTTCTTTCATTGTAAATAAGATTTGAGAAAGATCGATGAATCCTGAATATACTTCAAAATGAATAAGAGTTCTTTTCTCTTCTCTCTACTTTATTCTTTTAATTTTATATAGTTTCATAACACTAAATAATTACTTTTGAATTTTGTTTAAATGTCTAAGAAAAAACAAAAAGTCAAAAGTCGAATCAATTTAGGCGTTAGTTAGGAACCTTTTTAATATGTAAAAAAGGTGTAGATCCGGGGAATCAAACCTGCACCTAACTAGTTGCAAACACCTTCGCTTTGCAGAATCAAACTAGGCTAAGAAACTTTATTGAAAATTTAGGGTGTTCAAAATTTTTTATTTAACCATCTACAATATTATTTTACTAATAGTAATATATACAGTGTAATTTTTCGACGAATGGTGTCCAATCGAACACCTCAATCAAGTGTAGCTCCGCTACTGGCTCAGTTGTCATATCCTAACATGATATTCATTTAGAAGTGCTCACGCTCCTGAGATCTGGGCGTATGAAAGAGAGTTAAGATATCTCACATCGATAGAGAGATGAGAATATAGTATTATCATATGGAGTTGGATAAACCTCCCATCAAAAGCTTGCTTGAGATTAAGTTAAGCCTAAATGTCATATCTTAACGTGAAATAACATTGCCTAAAGCAAAAATTAAACGAGGTCTTAAACTTGAATAACTTTTATACAATTGATTTCTTCTAGTTGTCAATTGATAATATAACTATTCCTATTTTAAATTATTTTTCATCTTATATAGTACTCCAAATATGTCAAATTTCTTCTAATAATTCCTTCATTTTTCATGAAAATTTTATTTTTTTCTACAAATAGTATTCAATATTAATTAAAAAATAATAACTTATAACCTACTTTTATAAAAAAAAAAATGAGGGCCCTTAAATTTGGGAGCCTAAAACACATATCTTTTTTTAACACTGTCGAACCACCCCTGCTTATGACAGGGCCTATTTTCACATTTGTCTACTTGTGCTGATAGCATATTTTATATACGCATTTGAATAAACACAAACACTTTTTGTTAAATTTTTTTACATGTTAAATAAATTATCAATTTTTAAGATTGGAGTCTGGATACTACTAATCATACAATTTTTTTCCAAGGGTATCTAAGGTCAATATTTAAACGGTTTAATATTGAAGATTCAAACTTTAACGATTGGTTACAAACTTATAAAAATCGTTACCACAAAATGATCTAAAAATCATGAATGATATTATGTTTTGTAATTTAATATTCCAAGTTCACGCGATAGATAATTTTCCATATCAAATGTAGACTTTATTAATTTATAAAATAGAGAAATTAATAATCTACTTTGAAAATTATTTAAATTTATTCTCCTGTGATGATGAATGCACCAAAGCCGCACTTTCGGACCTCTAAGCATTAACGCGTCCCAAGTCTTCAACAAAGAAAATTTGGCATTCCTCTACTCTATATGATATTTTTCACATTTTAAATTTAAATAAGTTTATGTTTTATCGTAAATTTTTATAGATTCTTTTGACATTTTAAATCATCAATTATTGTGACTTATAGAACTCTTTACGTAGTTTGCAAATATATAAGTTTCATTTCAAAAAATTTGAAGAATCCATACACAAATATCCGATCAAAATTAAACTGTTTGACTCTCGAAAAATAAAAAGTAATATTTTTAGTCCATTTTAAAAATCTTTTTTTTCTTTTTAATAAATTTATTCATCTAACTTTTTATTTGACATATTCAAAATCACAAAAGATATTTTAATATATTCTTATTTTTAGTTTTTAGAATTTACGTTTTTTTAAATTCCGTACCAAGATATATTGAAATAGGAGTATGCAAATCAGAGTTTTCAAGTTGAAATTCTTCTGAATATGAAATAGTCTTTGTTAGAGAACAATTTATCTCAATATAATACTTTTTAATATAAATTTAAATTTAATCAAGCTCTTATATAAATATCGGACATTGACCAGAAATATGCAAAAGCAAGATAGGAACATAAGACTCAATTTAAGGCAGGTGGAGACTCCCAAATACTTAAAAAAATTATTTATTCAAACACGAGACTCGTCAACCATTAACTAACATGAAAGTCAAAAATAAGGAAGCTTCATAACCTACAGATGACTATCATAATGCTTCAATTTATTTGAATTTTAGTGCCACTTTCACATCTATCTAAGACCTTTCAAACTCCTATATATACAAAATAAAAATATCTTGGTCCAAAATTGAAACGTTTCATACAATATTTTCCTCTCTTTATTCTTGTAACAACATTTAGTTTCCCTTATGGCTGATCAACAAAAAATCCATCCGGTTCCGGAGCCGGAGCAAGTAGCCCCGCCACCCAAGCCCTCAGCTCCGTTAGTGCCACGTGGCTCTTCCCGTTCAGAGAACGGGGATCCTGAGCGTCAGCAATCACCACCACTATTGAAAAGATCGTTAACCCCATATTCACCTTTAAAATCACCAAAAAAGAAAAGAGGCTGCTGCATAAGATGCCTATGTTGGACATGTTGCCTATTTTTCTTACTAATCGTACTCATAGGCATCGCAGCAGCCGTAATTTACCTAGTCTTCCAACCAAAATTACCAAAATACTCCATCGATAGCATGAGAATTACCCAATTTAACCTCAACACCGATACGAGCTTGTCCGCGACATTTAACGTGAACATAACCGCAAGAAATCCCAATAAACGAATCGGAATTTACTACGAAAACGGAAGCCATTTGAGTGTATGGTACAAAGGCACAAATTTATGCCAAGGGAAATTGCCAAAGTTTTATCAAGGTCACAGAAATACTACGCAACTTAACGTCCACTTAACAGGACAAACAGAGAATGCTACAAATTTGTTACAATTATTGCAAGAAGATCAACAGGCAGGCAAAATTCCATTGAATATTCGAGTTAAGGTTCCTGTGAGGATTAAATTGGGGAAATTGAAGCTAATGAAATGGAAATTCTTGTTGAAGTGCAGCCTAAACGTGGATAATTTATCTCAGGATAATGTTATTCGAATCAGGGATAATAAGTGTAAGGTTCGTTTTAGGTTTTAATTGATACATTATATTATTTTTCTTGATTATTATAATCCACCGCTATTTTCTTTTTTGTATACAACAATAAGGTGGAGGATTGTATTATTTTTTTTCCCTGTTGAGCGTTTGTGTATTATTCTGTTCATACTATTTTGTATTTAATTGAGTTATTATAGTATAATTATTCCAGTTTGATTTATCTTCACTACTCTCTTTGTCATTTTCAATATTTACTTAAATTATAACACATCAAATAAATAGTTGAATAAACATCATCATCAATTGATTGTTAGCACAGTTAGAAGGGGTGTTGATAGTTTGATTTGAATTGAGATTCGTTTAAAATTAAAGTCAAACAATGTAGTGAATTTATTAGATTATTAAAACTGAATCAGAGCAAATATTATTGATTTTAAGAAATAATAAACCAAATCAATCAAATTAAAAAATATATGTTAATTTGATTTGATATTTTATTTGAAGAGATCTTTTATCGATTTGAACACCCCTAAAAATTGTGTGAAACTAAAACATTTTTTTGTTCCCTCTGATCCTTGAGTACAACGAGCTCTAATAATTATTATAATGAAAACCAATAGTAAATGCAACTTTATGTTTACGCAAGTTAACATGCGCGATCATAACAACTATTTTAGAGATAAATTTTTCTTATAAAGTAGCATATACTAAAAAAAATGATTAATACTTAGGTAAAAATTTTAAAATGTTTATCATAATTGTTTCAATTTATAAGATATAATTTTTTTATTAATTATCAAAGAATTATTATAGAAATAATGTTACTTAAGTAAAAATATAAATAGACAAGGATTTTTGTAAGTTATGAAATGGACCAACCAACTAATAAAAAGAACAACACAACACAGTACTATTTTCTAATTTTTTTTAAAAAAAAATAAATTAAAGTATATATTGTTATCAAAAGCTTGAAACCACAAATAGAGAAAAACATATTCATATGTGAAAACGTTTTACATGTAAACCTTGAATATCTGATGTGCAAATTATAGACAAAAATTTAAAGTCATTATGGAGTTTTTGACCAAAATGAGCTATTTTTAAAACCAATTCACCAAAATAATACGTTTTTAATTTTTTTCACAAAACTAGTATAAACGTACTTCATGGTAACGTTTTAGGATATTTTCATTATAAAAATTCAACGGACAAAAATTTAACGGGTTGACGACGTTAAACGCATAAACGTAACTGTGAGTAACGTTTTAGGTGTAAAACGTTACTCAAGAGTACGTTTTTGGAGAATGCAATCACGGGCCACTGACTCCAATCCTGCAAAGGCGGAGTCAAATCATTCAACTGTAAAACGTTACTATGAGTAACGTTTTACACCTAAAATGTTACTTTGACTCCCGTTTCTTAGATTTGATTGATTGATAGTTGAAGGACTGGTGCAAAGCTGTGTGTAGAAGATAGTAGGATAAGAATGAAAGTGAAGTACTCCCTCTTAACCATACTTACAGAGGAGTCATTGTTGATATAAACGATCGAAAGATTTCATTTCAAGCTTTATCTATCTTTCTCTATAGGACATTGTGTAAACTTCATCTGATATTTGGGCAGATATGCAGAAAGTGTTATAGCAAAGGTCAAATTGACCCAATTAACAGTTGAGTATGTAAAGAAATTATGAAACTTTTGTTGAAAGAAAACGAAGAGTTTCTGAATGTACATTTAACGTTCCTAAATGCACTCTTATTATTTCTCTGATCATTGCTTTTAGAGTATAATATATTTGTGCTTGAAAATGTTTCCAAGTTGATGGACGTCAAGAAAACATCTCACTGTTTGTTTGTTGTTCTGGCTTAAGTGGTAAGTTTCTTATATCATATTTTGCGGTTGTCTAAAGGAATAGAAAAGATATATTTTTTTCCAAATAGCTATTGGTAGTCTTTGGGATGCTTTATTTGAACGAGCGTGTTCTGAAATAGCTTTTCTATCTTCAAAAAATTGGGGTAAAGCTGTGTATATTCCACTTTCCGTAGACCAACATCAACTCCATTGGAGATTTTAATATCTCTATCATATTTAGGAAAAAAATTAAAAATTTCTAATATAGGAACTGCCATTGTAAGTTAGCAATGTATGAGCCGCAACCGTACTTGCGTACACACAAAATTAGTAACTCTTTAGATTAAATTTGTCTGATTTAGTGTAAATACAATTAATATAAATACTCTATTTCTTATAATATTTATATCAATATGAATGTTACCGAGTCTGATACAATTATGAAAAATAAGAATTAATAATAATAATAATAATAATAATAACAAATAATAATAATAATAATAATAATAATAATAATAATAATTTTATCCGTCCCCATTCCTTCAACTATCAATCAATCAAATCTAAGAAACGGGAGTCAAAGTAACATTTTAGGTGTAAAACGTTACTCATAGTAACGTTTTACAGTTGAATGATTTGACTCCGCCTTTGCAGGATTGGAGTCAGTGGCCCGTGATTGGATTCTCCAAAAACGTACTCTTGAGTAACGTTTTACACCTAAAACGTCACTCACAGTTACGTTTATGCGTTTAACGTCGCCAACCTGTTAACTTTTTGTCCGTTGAATTTTTATAATGAAAATATCCTAAAACGTTACCATGAAGTACGTTTATACTAGTTTTGTAAAAAAAATTAAAAACGTATTATTTTGGTGAATTGATTTTAAAAATAGCTCATTTTGGTCAAAAACTCGCCATTATGTTTTGAGAAAACTAAATGTAGAGGTAATGAAGAGAATCATTGAAAGGAGTTGAGGAGATATGTCATTTAAGTAGAAAATATGAATAGAGGAAGGTTTTTGTAATTTATCAGATGTAATAACTATTATAAAAAAATTTAATTATCAAACAAATTAATTAGTGAAGAGACTAAAATCATCTTTTCAGTTTCATAATCAATTTAATTAAACAAATATCAATTTTCTCTATGTATAATTATTTTTATATTTTTAGGATTTCTTAACTTAAGAAAATATACTCATTGCAATTGGGCACTAGCAGAAAAAACTTGATTCATTCGAAAAAATATCATTAAATTAAAAGATTTATATGTATTGTGAAAATTGAATCCAACAATCATATATATATATATATATATATATATATATATATATATATATATATATATATATATATATATATATATATATATATATATATATATATATATATATATATATATATATATTAATTTTATATAAGTGCTAACAAATACAAAACAGAACTTAATGGAGAGAATTTTATCTCTTTTTTTTGGTCAATTGAAATTCTACAAAAGAAAAAAAAATGTGCTATATCATCTAAATTCGGATGAAAAGAAGCGGATGAAACTAAGCAAAGATGATGAAATATTGATCAAGAAATTTGTCATATTAAAATGTTATATACATAATATATATCGATGGAGTATGGATAATATTTTCAAAAGACAAAAGTTTGTATGTATGATGAAAATATCAAAAAAAATAAAAATTAAGCAATAAAATAGTCATTTGAAGATCATGTTAGCCCTTGATATAAAAAGTGTGTTTTATAATATAATCTTATTCTTGAAGGGTACATATATTGATGGATAAATTATTAATTGAAAAATTATATAATCAACAAAATATGCATCTATTTATTTGTAAATAAAAACTTCTACTTTTTCAAATTATAATCTATCAAACTCTTGATGAATCTTCCACCCCCATTAAATTTTCTTCTTTATTTTGATGATTTGTAGCAAATAATTTTTGATAATCTCCTTAGACGAATCTTTCTTCTTCATCTTGATAAACTCTTGTTTGGCTATTGTAACACAAGATTAAATTTTAAAAAATATATCTATAATTTTCATAAAGCTGAAAAATAAAAAAAAAATAACATAAATTGTGATTGTGAAGAAGTTTGGACTAGAAAAAAGAAAGGGAAAATGATCAAGAAGTCATTTAGTGTAATTATCCCTAAATTTTACCTAACATGAGTTGAAAACTAATTACCTCACCAAAAAAGATTTAAGTCAAGTTGAATTGCTTTAGTGGTTAAGTACCTGAAAACTTCATGGACCTGAGCTTTATCCTTCAAACTGCTCTACTTTTGAACAGGCCCATCACGAATTGCACCTGCTCCTTGCTGGACTATACAAAAGGGCCATTTGCTGGATTTGGTCTTTAATCTAATTTTATTTTTATTTTTTAAAAAAATAATCAAGGTAAACAAAATGTGCAAGGTAATAGAAAATGTTTGTACAAAGTAGTGCCGGTAAAATGAGCTTATATTTTGGTGATTCATTCAACTCGCTCATATTTTAGTGAGTCGGGTGAGTGAGTTTTCACTATGGGTTGACACTCAAATTTGATCCATAAAATATAATTAAAATATCGGTAAACTATGTATAAAATATGAATTAGCCAAATGGGTTAAACTTCTAACTTTTATTCGCTCAATATTTATGATATTACTAAAAATAGTGTAACTTCTCTTCTTTTTTATGTTATTCTATAGAATTAACTATTCTTCTCTATAACTGAAAAAGTGAAGTCTTTGACCCTCAAAAAATATGTAATTCAAATGTACATTTCTTTTGTGTTATAAATTCATTGAATGAGTGGATAGTCCATAAGGTTGGTACATGAACAACCATTCATATTCACTAGGTTACATGAACCTTTTTGGATAAGAATGTATCTATTTATTATGATACTTAATATGGTGACCTTTGGAGTGATTTCTCACTCTATAAATAGGGTTGTTCATTCACTATTGTAATATAGATACATATGAGACTTGAATACACTTGAATAATAAGAAAATTCCTCTTATTCTATCTACATCCCTTCTCTTCTTCTCTTTATAATTATATCTCTTATGAGCTTGATTTTATAACACGTTATCAGCATGAGTCTTTAGTCAATTAAGATTGATTTTTAGTTTTTCTTTAACTCATGTTTTGGTTGATCTCGTTATGAGAATCAAGGTATTATATGCATAAAATCAGGTATGTATTTTCTAGAATATTTTTATGATTTAGAATAAAAATAGTATTCAGTCACTAACAATTATCAGGAACCGAAGACATATACTACTATTGGTTGAATATGACATGCTATACAAAATTTCTTAAATAGAAGAAGGTATAAAATTTTAATAGCATGAATTTGAATGTTATTTTGATTATTTTGAAAGACTCAAAGGATGAGTCATGTTGTACTTCGATTTATTATACCGTTGGTTAAGGGTAAGACGATGAATTCAAGTTTCATCGCACCAAAAGGGTAAGACATCAGGTTAAAGTCCGGATGCACCATAATGAAAAATATTTGAGGATAAGACGATAGATTCAAGTTCTATCGCACCAAAAGGGTAAGACATCAATTTGAGTTTTGATGCACCGTGATTGGGTTCAAGTCCCATAGAATTATGGCGTAAAACGCCTTATATGGATAAGACATTGAGTTTGAGTCAATGCACCATAATGATGATATAATGATGACTAGGCTTTGATGAAAAGTCTTGAAATTCGTTCTATTGAATTTGCTTCATTCCTTGAAAAGAATGTGGTAGCAACATGTAATAACTCTGAAATCCGCCTGTTAACTTGCTCCATTCAATCATACGAATGTGGTAGCAGTGAATGTTAGTCTGAAAGATGACAAATGATTAATGATATGAATAAGGGCGTGGAGGGACATAAATATAATAGTCATCATTGTGGTAATTATAAAAGGAAGAACACTATGGGTTCTCCAAATAGTCCTTCAAAATGTGAAGGCAATTTTTATCATCAAAATGGTATGAAAGGTCATTAGACTTGTGAATGTTGTCAACCCAATAATTTGACAAATTTATAAATCCTCTATCATGATACAAGAAGATAAAGTGATGGTACACTTAATCTTTCAAAGTGATGTTGAGGTGTGTCATGGAAATATGATGAATTTTAAAGACATGACAATGTGCTTATAATGCAAATTTATGAAGTACATATAAATGATTAGTCAATTCCTTGAACAGAATGTGACTTGTGATGAGTATCGTGAATGCTCGACCATTTTATAAGAGAATGGGTCCATATGTGATAAAATCATTATGGGTTGGATATATGCCATAACTCACCTCTATGGAAGGTTTGAGAAAAAAAAATAAAAAATGATACATGTCACTTCTCATCTCTACGGGAGATTTGAGAGGAAATAAATTTTATTTGGCAGAAATGGTTAATTGTATTGTACATTTTATACGTCACTATGATATAAACTACCGAAAGGGCAAAAGAAAGAAACAGTTCTTGCCTATAAGGGTTGTGGTCATTATTGTGTGGCAATACAAATTTGTCATTTGTTGTGTACCTATGGTACAACAAAAGTAAAGCAAGAAAGACGTCTTGCTCGTAATGATTTTGACCATGAAATAATAATATAATTTCCTCCTTGAAGGAGATGCTCACCATAGGGATGTTGTCATGCAATATGTGATAGTACACAAAATTAATTGCAAGCTCTAACGAGTTGTGCTATTATAAGAGGAATAATATTGGGGTTGTAGTAAGTCTCAAAAGAAATTTTTTAAGTTTCGGATGAATGAAAATAAATATTGAGACTATAAATCACTACAACCGAAAAGGGTTATAATGTTTATAGATTACCCCACTTTTCCTCTTGTTTGTTCCATACAAACATGTACATGCTGATGAAATCACATGTAAAAGTAAATTATAAGTGTACTAAAATAAAGATCAGTTGGCATGACTGGTTGACCATTCCGATTAAATGTAATGCAAACGTGATTGAGAATTCAGATGATTTATATGATGAAGAAATAAAGATTCTTCAAGAATTCTCTTGTGTTGCTTGTTCTCTTGATAAAATGATCATTGTACCAGCTAAGGTCGGGACTGTAATCCCCTAAAAATTTTTGGAACATATAAAAGGGTGAATATGGGCCCGTTCACCTGTCATGTGGATCATTTGCAACTATATGATTGATGCATCTATGCGATGGTCACATGTATTTTGTTGTCAACTTACAAATTGGTTTTTGTAAGGTTGTTTGCTCAAATTGTTAAAATTAAGAGCATAGTTCCAAACTATGAAATTATATTGATAATGCTGGTTGATTTTAGCAGAAATTGTATGCCTCCAATTATAGCAAAATCATGGTTATGAGAACAAAACTCCCAAATATGATTTGGTATGAGATAATTTTGTTTAACATGTAGCAACACATGTATGCATCAAACCAACAAGGTTTCCCCATTAAAATTGGTTCAGGGTCAGGAACCATATAATTTTCATCTAAAATGTTGAATGTGCGGTTATGATTTTAATTACTCCACCACGCACAAAGATGAACTTTTGGAATGAATGTTAGATTTTCTAACATTAGGGGGAGAGATGATTGACAGCTGAAAATTATGTGTGAGGTTAATTATGAATTATCTAGATCCTCGTTAAAATAAATATGTGAACTTAAAGTTCAAGGGATAATTCAGTTGCATAATGTTGCAAATCAGTTGCCAGATGAATGCACTGACCCTATGATATAATTCAGCTGCAAATGCTCCAATGTGAAGTCCTTGAAGTACAGAGTCTATGATACGCCGGAAGCGTAATAGACCAATCGATTCCAAATATAAAATTCCTTGTAGAACGAAGGAGCAAATGATCAATATGGTCATAATAATGAGGCAAGTGCTATAAAAGAGCACTGACATAACACTTCATAAAATCTTGAAAAAGGTTCAGGTACCTGAAATAATGAAAAATGAAGAGATCTCGATAAGTTATGTCTTGTTGGAATCGATATCAAATAACCGTCGACGGTATCTTTGATATGAGGTAGCGCTCAATGATATAAATTGTGATGAGGATCTTGAATTCAAATCTGTCATATAGTGTGGACAGATAAATGGTTGGCCAAGTAAAATGCACAATTCAAGTATATTTTGTTTCACTTAGAAAAGTGACATTTTGGACTGGTAGTCCATAAATCAAGATATAATGTCAGTGGGGTACAAATAAATTATTATGCGATAGTATAACCGTAAGATATCAAATACGATTTGTGCCTTGGGGCATAAAGGTTTATCGCAAAAATCCTGGCATTAGTGGAGATGTTTTCTCCTTTGGTGGATGAAATGAGGTTTGTTTTGATCTGGCAACATATGAAAACTTGAATGCATGTAAATGAATAATTGTAATGTCTAGCTAGACAATGAAGGTTATATGAAAATCCTTGAAACAATTGAGGTGTCTGAAGCATATAAGAGTTTGAAAGAAACTTATCCAATAAAGCTTCAAGAATTCTTATATGGATTGAAATAGTCAAGGAAGAAAAAGGGTACAAAAGAATGACCCTAATTGTCCTTGTATTTTTATGAAAAGGTCTTGGTAAGACAAAATTTTGTCTTGACCTACAGATTGTTAATTTGACAAATAAAATATTTGTCTAACGGTGCACATACACTGAAAAATTTTGATGCAATTTTATGTGGATATATCACATTCATTGAGTACCCCAATGATTATGAGATCACTTGACATAAATGACGATTCAGTTTGATCTCAAAAGAAGGATAAGAGTTTCTTGGTGATGAAACTCTATCTTGGTGCAATCAGGGCACTAGTGCATCTTACTAACAATATTTGACCAGATATTTGTTTTGCAGTAAATTTACTGGCAAGATTCAGTTTCTCCCCGATAAAAGGACATTGAAATGGTGTTGAGCACATGATTGAATATCCTCGAAGGACCATAGTTATGGGTTTATTCTATCCCGAGGAATCCAAGACAAAATTGATTGATTACGCAGATGCAGAATATTTATCTGATCCGCATAAAGCTCTATCTCAAGCACGCTATGTGTTTGCATGTGGAGGCACAATAATATCCTGGGGATCAATGAAGCAAATGTTGCTCTGCAAAAATAAAAGTCCTCCATGAAGCAAGTCAAAAGTGCGTCTGGTTGAGATAAATGACACACTATATTCAAGAAATGTGTGGTTTTTTTTTTAAAAAGGAATATACCAACCACAATGTACGAAGATTGGAGACATCATCACAAGAAATTAAGTGATGTTTTAATCAGGGGGAGTACAATACGCGTTGCACTCTTTTTCCCTTGATCGAGGTTTTTTCCCACTGGGTTTTCCTGGCAAGGTTTTTAATGAGGCAACAAATGGTGCGTATGGTGCGTATCAAAAGATATGTGTACTCTTTTTCCTTCACTAGAATTTTTTCCCACAGGGTTTTTCCTAGTAAGGTTTTAACGAGGCACATTATCTATGGACATCCAAGGGGGGGTGTTATAAATTCATTGAATGAGTGGATAGTCCATAAGGTTGGTACATGAACAACCATTCATATTCACTAGGTTACATGAACCTTTTTGGATAAGAATGTATCTATTTATTATGATACTTAATATGGTGACCTTTGGAGTGATTTCTCACTCTATAAATAGGGTTGTTCATTCACTATTGTAATATAGATACATATGAGACTTGAATACACTTGAATAATAAGAAAATTCCTCTTATTCTATCTACATCCCTTCTCTTCTTCTCTTTATAATTATATCTCTTATGAGCTTGATTTTATAACATTTTGTTAATTATAATTACATTTTATTTATTTAATTTTATATTGAATAATCAATAATAGTGTAAAATAAGCAAATCATGTATTTATATTGACATTGGTTAAAGTGCATTAAGCATGGTTTAGTCCTAAAAAATAAATATTCATTTACTTTGAAATTAAAAAAAATTCATCTTGTTATTCCATAAATTTATTTTATATTGAAAAGTTTTAGGACTTCTTTTTATATTTATGATACAATAAAACTAAATGAAGCATGTTCAATATTTTTTATCTAAAAGAAGACTAAAATATCTTCACATATTGAATTCTTAAATGAAGTACTACTTATTCATAAAAATATGGGTAAACTAGTATTTTATCCAATCAATAATTACCCAATCAATTTTTATACATATCAAATATGGGCTGATTTAATTATTACCTATTTTATGTTTACCTAAGGAAAAATTACACAACAAGGTTTATATGTGCATTGTATTTATGATAAATCACTACAATTTAAGATAATTATAATTTATAGCTACTTATATGATTTTATAACAAACATATAATATTCTCTAGATTGCCTCTCTCCCCCTCATTGTCATCTACATGTCTCTCTGTCACACCGCTCCCTCTCTTTACCTCAAACAACTGCGACCCAAAAAACTTCTCATGTAATATTATAATTGTATTTTTGTATTATGTATCAACTATATTTATATTATTGTATTTGTGAAAAACTTGATACAACGAAGACAATATGCATTTATCCTTTTTGTCAAATATAATATGTATCAATAGTATTCAATCAAATATAGGTGAGAGATTCGTATTTTGTATTAATTATATTTATATTTGGTATTAATTATATCCATGATACCATAAATACAACATGTCTCTTCCCTATTTCGATCTTGCTTGCCTCTCTCCCCCTTCTATCGATCTTGCTTGCCTCTCTCCCCTTCTATCGATTTCAATCGGTTGTCTCCTTCTATGTAGCTATATACAATATTTTTTTTATACAATGATATTTATTTGATACAAATTAATTGTACAAATTACTTTCGTGATAAATATGATATAACAAATACAAAAAAGTAATTAACCTCTCTCACATTTCTCCACACTCTCCCAGTTCTCGGTCGCCTTTTTTCTCGCTCTCCTAATCTCATTTGCATCTCTCCTCCCCAAATATATTTAATTCATAATTTAATAAATTATAATTATAGATCTTTAACTAAACCCAAATTATAGTCATTTCTAATATATTTTCTTAAAACTTATGCTTAGGACAAAGTTTTCTAAAAGGTTTGCTAATTGCTAGTATAAATGGTCTCTTAAAAAGCTACTCTTACAAAATTAGATTATAATTTTAAAAAATACGTTTGTCTTATAATTGTCTTAATAAAATAATCCATAAGAGCATACATTAAAATCAATTCAAGATTCGTTGAAAAAAAAAGGTTAAAAATAGCCTTCAACTTTGTTTTACTGGTTGACTATGTCTTTACTGTCAAAATAAAGTTATTTTTACCTCTACTTTTTACAAACTTATCATACGTGTCTTCAAACTAACGATTTCCCCAACTCGATCTCAAATTCCTAATTTTGATCCGAATTACCCATTTAAAATAAATTATCAGTTAAATCTGATTCATAACCTATTTAATCTGGTCTTACATACCAAATGCATAAACAAAAAAACGTAAATAGATTCATCAAATACCATTTCAAATTCCTAATGAACAAATAAATTTCGAGCCATTAATGAGCTTTTAAGAAGCAATGTAGGAAGCAAAAACAGAGGAACAAGACATGTCAACGTTATGTTCATGCACAAAAATAAGAACAACGTTGCTATTTAAATCATCCAAAAACCTTCTTCCCAAAAATTCACATATATAGATGTGTTCGCTGGTTCTTCAAATTCACCGCACACGACGGCGGAAACGACAGTACGAGGCGGTTGAATTCCACCAGAAAACAACAAGAACAAGAACAAGAAAGAAACTAAAAAGATCATGTCGCTGCAATTTCCGACAAAAAATCATCTAATTGTACAAATTCAAATCTGTTATTTCAGTTTTGAAAAAATGGGTGTGTTGTTTTCGATATGGGTATTTTGAGATAGAGGTTAAAATTATTGTGTTTTTGAAAATGAAACTCGCTTGTAAAAATTCAAACTCAAGCTTCAAGCTCCATGAATCGCTATGCAGTTTCAATGGTTGGTTCTTCAAGTTTCTGTTGGATTTTAAAAGGTGTGAATGAAAAATGAAGAGTTGCGACTTTTATGAAAAGTTGCGACTTTTATGAAAAGTTGCGAGTTCTATGAAAAATTGTGACTTTTATAAAATATGACAACCTTTCCGAAAGATTGTGACATTTCCAAAGGTTTGTGACCTTTCCGGTAAGGCACTATTGTTTTCTATAAATTGAGGGGTTTCCTCTCATTTTAAAAATATAATTTATGGACTTCTTCTTCTACTACTAAATCTAGTATTCTAAGTATACTTTACTACCGTTGAGTGGCTCGCTGACACCAGCGTTTTGCGTATCAATACATTGGTGATTGAGATCATTCTATCCTGGGAGGACATATTCCAAATAAATCCTCGGATACTAGAGGGGAATAATTTCCTTAAGGGGACTTTGTGCATTCAGTGGACTTGATCTTCTTTTTGTTTTTTCAAATTCTGGTATGTGTTACAAATTTTAGATTTGTGAATTAATTTTTGTTCTTCTGTTTATAACTGATTCATTAAACTTTGGTAACTTTGTGTTTCTACAAAGTTTGTTGAAAATAGTAAGATTCTTTAAACACAAATTAACAACAATGCTTCTTTTAAATAAAAAAAAATTTCATTGATTTTTTTCTAATCTATTTCTGATTCTAGTTTCGCTACTAGTTTTAATTTTCTAGTTGTGAAAATGTTCTTAAATGTTGTTGTCTTACAAAGTTCTTCAAAGTTTTGTTCTAAATATGTTAGGAATACAAGATGAACAACAATCTTAAGGAAATTATTATACAGTTAGTATTTATTGGTTCTTACTGATTTAAAGAACTTGAACATGGAAATAGAAGATAAATGCAAGGTTGAAGTGAGAATGTACCAGAAATACGTGGTATTTTAATTAAATATCACACCGAGTAACATTCTAAGGAAGAAAATAGTTTCTAAAGGTTATCAATTTTGATATTTATCATGTGTGTATTCGAAAAACGTTTTTACAAATCATATATTTTTTAAATGAATTTTTTTTGCAAATAGTGTTGCCTTTCAAATTTATTGGTTTTGTAACGACATGTTTAGTCGTTTTGAGCAACAGATTTTATTTCTGGAAAAACAGGCTGAGGCGACGGACCCCACGACGGACCGTCATGGGCACGACGGACCGTCGCAGGGTCTCGTTTCAAAACACTTAGAAAATCTGAAAATTGGGTACTGAAATCGACTCTCTGAACTTCGTAACGGAATGGCAGGACGGACCGTCACAGGTGTGACGGACCGTCGCAGACTCTTCAGAGAAATTGAGTCTCTGAACTCTGTGACGGGGCAGCAGGACGGCCCATCGCAGGCGCGACGGGCCGTCACAGACTGCGTAATCCCAGTCTGGGTCGGATTCCTTTACACGTTTTAAGGGACGTTTTGGACTATTCCTACTTTAATTAATAAGTTAGAGGGTTAACGTTAATAAGTCCAATTACTTGGGGGTTAAAAGAGGTAACCTTAAGTTAATTAGGGGGTTATTATTGCCATCTTTTATTCTTAATTATATACTAATTAGGGTAAAAGAAAGAGGGTTGGAATAAGAAAATTTGAAAGCACAAGAGAGGGAGAAAACGAACGAACAAGGAGAGAAGAAGAACAAAGCTTTGGGAATTTGCTTGCTTGATCACTAGTCTTTGGTGGAGGTAGGTTATGGTTTCTCTTACGATATTCGTAGTAAACTCTTAATAGCGAATGATATGTATTGATAATATTGTAAACCCTGCTATGTGCTTAATTGTATGCTTGCATGAATGTAATTATATAATTGTGATTATATAAGCATGATGAAGTTAGTGAATCCCAAATCTTGTAAAACCCTAATCTCTTTGTTAATGATGAGGCCTTGGTATAAAAGAAGGCGTGATGAACTAAAATAATGAGATTGATAATGCCTTGGTAAGAAAGAAGGCTTGATGAATTGAAAGAAGGAGATTAGGGGATCGGGTGTCACGAACCGACACGTAGATTTAGGGGATCGAGTGTCACGAACCGACACGTAGATTTAGGAGATCGGGTGTCACGAACCGACACGTAGATTTAGGGGATCGGGTGTCACGAACCGACATGTAGATTAGGGGATCGGGTGTCACGAACCGACACGTAGATTTAGGGGATCGGGTGTCACGAACTGACACGTAGATTTAGGGGATCGGATGTCACGAACCGACACGTAGATTTAGGGGATCGGAGTGTCACGTACCGACACAAGAGGATTAATGAATATGAGGGAGCGGAGTGTCACGTACCGGCACAAGAGAAATAAAGATAATGAATCTTGAAAGATGTTAATATACTCAATCGAATGAACATAATTCCCAAATGAGTATGGTATTGAGGCTTGAGTCCTCATGTGTGAACTTGACGGTAATTGTTAATGATATAGTACTTGCTGTTGCTACATGTTAAGTATCATAGTTGATTTTATGATATTACTTGGTATATATTGATTTCTATTTTGAGTTGGCCGATGATATCTACTCAGTACCCGTGTTTTGTACTGACCCCTACTTTTATGTTTTCTTCTTGTTTATTTGTGGAGTGCAGCAAACGTGCCGTCATCTTCGACTCAACAGTAACTCTAGCCAGTCTTCATTACTCCGGATATCAGGGTGAGCTAATGCTTCTAGCTTGGACTGGATCTTCTTCTTCATGTCTTGATGCCTTGAAGTTCCAGCATGGACTAGCTTTTATGTATTTTTAGCTTCTTAGAAACTCTTATATTTAGTAATTTGATCATAGATGCTCTTGTGTTGATGACTTTCAGATTTTGAGAAATAATAGTTATTGAATTGGTATTGACTAATAAGTTTAAGTCTTCTGCATTACTTTATGTTGATATTACATTGAAATGTTAAGGTTTAGATTGGTTGGTTCGCTCACATAGGAGGGTAAGTGTGGGTGCCAGTCGCGGCTCGGTTTTGGGGTCGTGACAAACTTGGTATCAGAGCATTAGGTTCGTTGGTCTCATCACACAAGAACGAGTCTGGTAGAGTCTTAAGGAACGGTAGGGGGACGCCTTTACTTTTCTTTAAAAGGCTATAAGACTTTAGGAAAATTCCATTCTTTCATTCTTTCTTTCGTGCTATTACTTGGATCCAATTGGTATCTGGGTGATACAAATTAATATCTGACCATCTTCACTCTATTTCGCAGATGGTTAGAACTAGAGCGACAACCGCGCCAACACCAGCACCGGCGGGACAGGGTGCGTCTGAACCAGCCACTGGGGCTGTAGCTAGAGGAAGAGTAGCGGCAAGAGGCCGTGGAAGAGGTCGTGGGAGGACGTCCTCTAGAGGAAGAGGACGAGCACCTAGCCCGTCTGATACTAGGGCTGTGACTCCTCCACCGACTGAGGAAGTGGTAAGAGAGGGTGAGGAGGGGAGAATGAACAAGTGCAAAATGAGGAATTGCCACCCCAACCTACCCCAGAGATGATCAATCAGGTTCTCGCTTATCTTAGTGGGTTGTCTGATCAGGTTCAGGCCCCTCCAGTGTTTTCTGCACCAACACCTCCGGTTTTAGAGGTACAACATGCAGCCACTATGGCTTCTTGTATGGATGCCTCATTGGACATAGGCACGTTTCCACGTCTGACTACTGGGCCTATAATGACAAATGATCAGCATGAACTTTTCAGTAAGTTCTTGAAATTGAAACCTCCAGTCTTCAAGGGTGCTGAATCTGAGGATGCTTACGATTTTCTGGTTGAATGTCATGAGCTACTACACAAGATGGGTATAGTAGAACGGTTTGGTGTTGAGTTCGTGAGTTATCAGTTTCAAGGGAACGCCAAAATGTGGTGGCGGTCACATGTTGAGTGTCAACCAACAGAGACACCACCTATGACTTGGGCCTCATTCTCTAGCTTGTTTATGGAGAAGTATATCCCCCGGACTTTGAGGGATAGTAAAAGGGATGAGTTCTTGAGCCTAGAGCAAGGTAGGATGTCGGTCAATGCATATGAGGCTAAGTTTCATGCACTATCCAGATATGCCACCCAACTTTGTTTCAGTCCACAAGAGCGGATTCATCGTTTTGTGAAGGGGTTGAGGTCAGAGTTGCGAATTTCAGCCTTACAGGTAGCGGCTACGGCAAAATCCTTCCAAGAAGTGGTAGATTTCGTGGTAGAGGTGGAAGGAGTGAAGCCAGATGAATTCACCATGGCATCGACATCAAAAAGGTTTCGAAAGGGAGGTGAGTTTAATGGTTCTTACTCTAGAGGACAGGGTTCCGGAGGTTACTCAGTTCGACCCATTCAGTCTTCACTACAGACTGTAGTTGGGGGTCCACCTCAGACTAGTCAACACTTCTCTGAGAGACCTATGCTTGACTCCAGAGAGTGTTATGGATGTGGGGAGACTGGACATATTAGGAGGAATTGTCCAAAACAGAGTTATAGACCCCCAATGGCTAGAGGTAGAGGTGGTCATGGTAAAGGCCGTTATTCTGGAGGACGTGGTGGTCGAGGTAATGGTGGTCACCAAAATGGCCGAGGTGATGGGAAAACTGGAGCCACTACATCACAACATGGTAGGGGCAATGGACAGACAAACGATAGGGCCCATTGTTACGCTTTCCCTGGGCGGTCTGAAGCGGAGGCATCTGATGCTGTCATCACAGGGTATCTTCTGGTTTGTGATTGCATGGCTTCTGTATTGTTTGATCCTGGATCCACATTTTCTTATGTATCTTCCTCATTTGCTAATGGTCTAAATTTACATTGTGAATTACTTGATATGCCTATTCGTGTTTCTACTCCGGTGGGTGAATCTGTGGTAGTTGAAAAGGTATATAGGTCTTCTTTGGTGAACTTTGTTGGGAGCAACACTTATGTAGATTTGGTTATCTTAGAAATGGATGATTTTGATGTAATTCTGGGTATGACTTGGCTTTCTCCGCAATTTGCGATCTTGGATTGTAATGCTAAAACGGTGACGTTAGCCAAGCCTAGGACAGATCCGTTAGTGTGGGAGGGTGACTACACTTCCAATCCGGTGCGTATCATCTCCTTTCTTCATGCTAAGAAAATGGTTAGTAAAAGGTGTTTAGCTTTCATGGCACATCTCAAGGATGACACTACCCAAGTACCTTCGATTGAGTCGGTTTCGGTGGTCCATGAGTTTCTGGATGTGTTCCCTGCAGATCTTCCTAGTATGCCACCAGATAGGGATATTGACTTCTGTATTGATCTTGAACCGGGTACTCGCCCCATTTCTATACCCCCTTATAGAATGGCTCCCGCGGAGTTAAGAGAGTTAAAAGCACAACTTCAAGAGTTATTGAGCAAAGGCTTCATTAGACCAAGTGCATCTCCTTGGGGTGCTCTGGTTTTGTTTGTAAAGAAGAAGGATGGGAGTTTTCGGATGTGCATAGACTACCGGCAGTTGAACAAGGTAACCATAAAGAACAAGTATCATCTTCCTCGTATTGATGACTTGTTCAATCAGTTACAAGGTGCTTGTGTCTTCTCTAAGATTGACTTGAGATCCGGTTATCATCAATTGAAAATACGGGCAACGGATGTGCCAAAGACTGCTTTTAGAACCAGGTATGGGCATTACGAATTTGTAGTGATGTCTTTTGGTCTTACGAATGCCCCTGCTGCGTTCATGAGTCTGATGAACGGGATTTTTAAGCCATATTTGGATCTCTTTGTGATCGTATTTATTGATGATATACTGATATACTCTAAAACTAAGGAGGAACATGAGGAGCATTTGAGAATGGTATTGGAAATATTGAGGGAGAAAAAGCTTTATGCCAAGTTCTCTAAGTGTGAGTTTTGGCTAGATGCAGTGTCCTTGGGGCACGTGGTTTCTAAGGATAGAGTGATGGTGGATCCTTCTAACATTGAGACAGTGAAGAATTGAATAAGACCTACTAATAAGTCAGAAATAAGGAGCTTTGTTGGTTTAGCTAGCTACTACCGCCGATTTGTCAAGGGATTCTCTTCTATTGCTTCCCAACTGACGAACTTGACTAAGCAAAATGTTCCATTTGTATGGTCGGATGAGTGTGAGGAAAGATTTCAGAAGCTCAAGACTCTGTTGACTACTGCACCAATTCTCACCTTGCCAGTAGAAGGTAAGAATTTCATTGTCTATTGTGATGCATCCTATTCGGGTTTGGGTGCAGTGCTAATGCAAGAGAAGAATGTGATTGCTTATGCTTCAAGACAATTAAAAGTGCATGAACGTAACTATCCAACTCATGATTTGGAATTGGCTGCGGTAGTGTTTGCATTAAAGCAATGGAGACACTATTTATATGGGGTTAAGTGTGAGGTCTATACGGATCATCGTAGCCTACAGTATGTCTTTACTCAGAAAGATTTGAACTTGAGACAGAGGAGATGGATGGAACTACTGAAGGACTACGACATCACTATTTTCTATCATCCGGGGAAGGCGAATGTTGTAGCGGATGCTTTAAGTAGAAAGACGGGAAGCATGGGAAGTCTAGCTCACTTGCAAGCTTTTAGACGCCCATTGGCTAGAGAAGTTCAGATTCTGGCTAACGACCTTATGAGATTAGAAGTAAATGAGAAGGGAGGATTTTTAGCTTGTGTGGAGGCAAGATCTTCCTTCCTTGACAAGATTAAGGGAAGGCAGTTTAATGATGAAAAATTGATCCGGATCCGAGATAAAGTGTTGCAAGGAGAGGCTAAAGAAGCAACAATCGATGAGGAAGGTGTTTTGAGGATTAAGGGAAGGGTATGTGTACCCCGCGTCGATGATTTGATCAACACTATTCTGGCAGAGGCTCATAGTTCAAGGTATTCGATACATCCGGGTGCAACCAAGATGTACTGTGACCTAAAGCAACACTTTTGGTGGAGTAGAATGAAGCGTGATATTGTGGATTTTATTGCCAAATGTTCAAACTATCAACAAGTAAAGTATGAACACCAAAGGCTCGGAGGAACACTTCAGAGAATGCCCATTCCTGAATGGAAATGGGAAAGGATTGCAATGGATTTCGTGGTTGGCCTTCCAAAGACATTGGGAAAGTTTGATTCTATTTGGGTAATTGTTGATAGGTTAACTAAGTCTGCTCACTTCATTCCGGTCAAGGTGACGTACAATGCAGAGAAGTTAGCCAAACTTTACATCTCGGAAGTGGTGCGATTGCATGGGGTTCCACTCTCCATTATATCAGATAGAGGTACGCAGTTTACTTCTAAGTTTTGGAAAATATTGCATGCAGAATTGGGTACTAGGTTGGACCTTAGTACTGCGTTCCATCCTCAGACCGATGGTCAGTCTGAGCGAACGATTCAAGTGTTGGAGAATATGCTTCGTACATGTGTGATAGAATTTGGTGGTCAGTGGGATAGCTTCTTACCCTTAGCAGAGTTCTCTTACAACAATAGCTATCACTCAAGCATTAATATGGCCCCATTTGAGGCACTATATGGGAGAAAATGTAGGTCTCACATTGGGTGGTTTGATGCATTTGAGGTTAGACCCTGGGGTACTGACCTTTTGAGGGATTCATTAGAGAAAGTGAAATCTATTCAAGAAAAGCTGTTAGCGGCGCAAAGTAGGCAAAAGAAATATGCAGATCGAAAAGTTAGAGACTTGGAGTTCATGGAGGGTGAACAAGTCTTGTTGAAGGTTTCGCCGATGAAAGGGGTGATGCTGTTTGGTAAGCGAGGTAAACTTAGCCCAAGGTATATTGGTCCATTTGAAGTACTTAAGCGAGTAGTGGAGGTGGCTTATGAGTTAGCCTTGCCTCCAGGGCTGTCCGGAGTGCATCCGGTATTCCATGTGTCGATGTTGAAAAGATACCACGGGGATGGAAACTACATTATCCATTGGGATTCAGTTTTACTTGATGAGAATTTGTCTTAGGAGGAGGAACCTGTTTCCATTCTAGATAGAGAAATTCGCAAGTTGAGATCAAGGGAGATTGCATCCATCAAAGTTCAATGGAAGAATCGACCCGTTGAAGAAGCCACTTGGGAGAAGGAGGCAGATATGCGAGAAAGATACCAACATCTGTTTACAGATTCAGGTACTCCTTTTCGCCCTTGTTTTCCTTCTTGTGATCATTCGGGGACGAACGATGGGTAAATTGGTATCTATTGTAACGACCTGTTAAGTCGTTTTGAGCAGTAGATTTTATTTCTGGAAAAACAGGCTGAGGCGACGGACCCCACGATGGACCGTCATGGGCACGATGGACCGTTGCAGGGTCTCGTTTCAAAACACTTAGAAAATCTGAAAATTGGGTACTGAAATTGACTCTTTGAACTTCGTAACGGAATGGCAGGACGGACCGTCACAGGCAACGACCTGTTTAGTCGTTTTGAGTAGCAAATTTTATTTCTGGAAAAATAAGCTGAGGCGAAGGACCCCACGACGGACCGTCGCAGGGTCTCGTTTCAAAACACTTAGAAAATCTGAAAATTGGGTACTGAAATCGACTCTCTGAACTTCGTAACGGAATGGCTGGACGAACCGTCACAGGTGTGACGGACCGTCGCAGACTCTTCAGAGAAATTGAGTCTCTGAACTATGTGACGGGGCAGCAGGACGGACCGTCGCAGGCGCGACGGGCCGTCACAGACTGTGTAATCCCAGTCTGGGTCGGATTCCTTTACACGTTTTAAGGGACGTTTTGGACTATTCCTACTTTAATTAATAAGTTAGAGGGTTAAGGTTAATAAGTCCAATTACTTGAGGGTTAAAAGAGGTAACCTTAAGTTAATTAGGGGGTTATTATTGCCATCTTTTATTCTTAATTATATACTAATTAGGGTAAAAGAAAGAGGGTTGGAATAAGAAAATTTGAAAGCACAAGAGAGGGAGAAAACAAAAGGAGAGAAGAAGAACAAAGCTTTGAGAATTTGCTTGCTTGATCACTAGTCTTCGGTGGAGGTAGGTTATGGTTTCTCTTACGATATTCGTAGTAAACTCTTAATAGCGAATGATATGTATTGATAATATTGTAAACCCTGCTATGTGCTTAATTGTATGCTTGCATGAATGTAATTATATAGTTGTGATTATATAAGCATGATGAAGTTATTGAATCCCAAATCTTGTAAAACCCTAATCTCTTTGTTAATGATGAGGCCTTGGTATAAAAGAAGGCATGATGAACTAAAATAATGAGATTGATGATGCCTTGGTAAGAAAGAAGGCTTGATGAATTGAAAGAAGGAGATTAGGGATCGGGTGTCACGAACCGACACGTAGATTTAGGGGATCGGGTGTCACGAAACGACACGTAGATTTAGGGGATCGGGTGTCACGAACCGACACGTAGATTTAGGGAATCGGGTGTCACGAACCGACACGTAGATTTAGGGGATCGGGTGTCACGAACCGACACGTAGATTAGGGGATTGGGTGTCACGAACTGACACGTAGATTTAGGGGATCGGGTGTCACGAACTGACACGTAGATTTAGGGGATCGGGTGTCACAAACCGACACGTAGATTTAGGGGATCGGAGTGTCACGTACCGACACAAGAGGATTAATGAATATGAGGGAGCGGAGTGTCACGTACCGGCACAAGAGAAATAAAGATAATGAATCTTGAAAGATGTTAATATACTCAATCGAATGAACATAATTCCCAAATGAATATGGTATTGAGGCTTGAGTCCTCATGTGTGAACTTGACGGTAATTGTTAATGATATAGTACTTGCTGTTGCTACATGTTAAGTATCATAGTTGATTTTATGATATTACTTGGTATATATTGATTTCTATTTTGAGTTGGCCGATGATATCTACTCAGTACCCGTGTTTTGTACTGACCCCTAATTTTATGTTTTCTTCTTGTTTATTTGTGGAGTGCAGCAAACGTGCCGTCATCTTTGACTCAACAGTAACTCTAGTCAGTCTTCATTACTCCGGATATCAGGGTGAGCTAATGCTTCTAGCTTGGACTGGATCTTCCTCTTCATGTCTTGATGCCTTGAAGTTCCGGCATGGACTAGCTTTTATGTATTTTTAGCTTCTTAGAAACTCTTATATTTAGTAATTTGATCATAGATGTTCTTGTGTTGATGACTTCCAGATTTTGAGAAATAATAGTTATTGAATTGGTATTGACTAATAAGTTTAAGTCTTCCGCATTACTTTATGTTGATATTACATTGAAATGTTAAAGTTTAGATTGGTTGGTTCGCTCACATAGGAGGGTAAGTGTGGGTGCCAGTCGTGGCTCGATTTTGGGGTCGTGACAGGTTTGCAGAATGAGATATGCATATTTTTTTTGACAAATAGTATGTTAAAATGTTATAGTTGGAAGACTATTCAAAAGAAAAAGATTTCTATGTGATGGTCGAAGAATATGTGTTATTCTTTTTGGAGAAAGAAAAAAAAGACTTCTGTAGTTTTGTACTCCATGTAAAATGTTAGTGTGTCTGATTTTTGTAGACTAAAAACTTTTTGTGATTTTTTACTCTAGATAAATTGGATTATACAATTGGTTTGAAGAATATGAAAACTTCACATAATAAGTCAGTGTTGTACTTTTGATTTTCTATAAACTTCAATATTATATAGAAATAAATTGTACAATTTCATTTTTATCCTTATTGTTAGTATTTGGAATAATAAGTGGTATGTCTATTTGTGATAGAGGAAAAATACCAGTGACTTAGAGTTTGTGGTTTTGTGTCTCTATGGAATGAACTTTGACATTGTGTTAACATTGTCAAAGAGAATTGAAGGAATATAATTCTTTTGTAGAATAATATTTCCAAAAGAGGTTTCATATTGTCAATGACATTTTGAAAGTCTAGGAAAGTATGTGGAAAAACTATTTTCAAATACTTGAAAAATATTTTTGAGATCATATTTAAAAATGTGGGGGTTCTTTGCTTATGATTAGACTTGGTGTCTAATTTAACTTTGAAGCAAAATATATGAAATTAAATGATACTTTTGTATTATGTTAGACCCACAAAATTCTTGGAGTACATTTGGTATTGTGATCGTTGAGTTTCTCTATTACCAGTATATAGTGTGACTAGTATGAAACTATCAAATAATATATATTTTTGTTCAAAATAATTGTGTTCTTTTATGAAAAAGTGTCACTTAAAATGTTGTGATTTTTCATGAAAAGATATGTCTATTATAATAAAAGTATTTGCATATACATGAATATTGATGAATAGTCATTTATTATGTTTTTGTAAAAGAAACATTTGGACTATATTGTCTTTATTGGACCCAATGAAACTTGGTTCATGGGTAATTCAATAACAATCAAATAGAAAGTTATGGAAAGGTCCTTCTGAAAAGGACATTTGACAAGGTGATGACTTTAAACAATGTTTTTATCACACAAAATTGTAAGAAATAGGAACAAAATATTAGTGAGGAAAAAACTACCTCACGAAGAGCTTTTCAAACTCAATATTTTTATTTTTTCTTACTTGCTTGAGTCAATGTTTGTGACATTAACACTTGGGGCATGTCAATTACTAAACCTTGTAATGAAAACTTATCAACTTAAAAGTTTTATCTAACTTTGAGTGCAATAATAAAAATGTCTAACATTTGTGATATAAAGTCAACACCATCTCATGGTGGAAAAAAGTATCTCGTTACCTTTATTGACAATTGCTTTAAAAACGACTATATCTATTTGCCGAATGGTAAGAATGAAGCAATAGAAACGTCTAGACAATATATGATATTGAAGTTGAAAATCAATTAGGAAAAGATAGAAGTGATAAGGATGGAGAGTATAAATCTCATTTTGCAAAATTATGTTTGAAAAGTGAAATTATCCATCAAATTGCTGTCATATTGACCTCAATCTAATGGAAAACCGGACGTTGAAAGAAATGATGGATGCATTAGTTCGTATTTACCACAAAGCTTGTGTGAAGGAACTATCCTTACTGCAAAAGAAAACAAACAAAAAGTGGTCTTTTCTGAAAGAAAGCAATTTTGATTGTTCAGTACACAATATATTCCATATGAGAAATGGAAAGAAAGAAAATCCAACTTGAAATATTTCGAAGTGTGGGGGCATCTATCCAAAGTTCAAGTTTCTATTTCTAAAAGAATTGAAACAAGACCTAACACCGTGGACTATAAAAATTAGACTTTAATAGTCTAGTGAAAGGTCTAAACGACATTGCAAAGAACAAAAAGATAAATGTACTTAATAAAGAGATTCAGAGGCGTAGTAAATGTCAAAGAATATATACTTCCTTCGAAAATATTTTTGTAACATTTATTATGTCTTATTTAGACTCATCCTTTTGAACAGATGGTGTCAATAATAAGATTGGTTCAATTTGAGTGATCTTATTGGAAGTTGGTTGATCTTTCTCCAAGAAATAAACCTTTGGGTTCAAAGTGAATTCTCATAAGAAAAAATAAAAGTCTATGAATATTTTTACAAATATAAAGCAAGACTTTTTGTCAATGGTTGTAGGCAAAAATAAGATCTTGATCTTTTCGACACATATTCGCCAGTAACTAGAATTACATTCATTTGGATGTTAATTGTGTTAGATGTGGTATATGATCTCCAAATTCATCAAATGGAGGAAAAACAACTCTCTTAAACGGAGAATTCGAAAAAGAAATTTACATGAAACAAATCAAGAATTTTACGATTCCTGACAAATAAAAGAAAGTGTTCGAACTTGTTAAGTCACATTACGAACTAAAATAAACATCCAAACAATGACATAAGACCAAACCATGTTGGCAAATGAATTTAAGAATGATTTGATAAATATGTTAACATTAAAATCATAAGGTCATTGTTTGTTTGTACATTGATGATATGTTCATCATCAATAGAGACACATGACATAAATGTTACTAAACGTATGCTAGAAAGCAAGTTTAGAATGAAATATCTTGGAGTTGCTAATGCGATCTTAGGTATAAGAATCCTTAGAGCTCCATAATATTTAGCATTTTCACGGTCTCATTGCATTGAAAAGGTACTTGACTAGTTCAAATATTTGAATTCAATATTGTCATGTCTCCAATAGATGTGAGCTTTGCATTTCAAAAGATTGAAAGTGAAAGTGACTCACAATTGTATTGTGCTAGAGTATTGAAAAGTATGATGTATATCATGAAGTGTGCGCGATGAAATATAGCATTTGCTATTAATGAACTGAGTTGGTTCACAAGTGATCCCAATAGAACTCATTAGATGACAATAAAATGTGTTTTGGAGTATTTGAGAAATACTTAAAACTATGCCTTCCATTATAACAATATCCAAAGTATTGAAAGGATATAAAGATGCAAATTGGATCACCGGACAAATGAAGTAAAATTCACAAGTGAATATGTATTTACTGTTGTTATAAGAGCATTCTCTTGGAAATATTTCAAAAGAAACATGTATCGCTAGCTCTACAATGATCTCTGAGCTAGGTGCTCTAGATAAGGTCGGTGAATAAGTTGAAAGTCTCAGAAATTTCTTGATAGGTATTCTTTTTTGGCCGAAATCTTTGGCATTAGTATGCATACACTTTGATAGTCAAGATGGAATAGGTAGGGCATGGAGCATGACGTATAACGAAAATCTCATCATATATGATATAAACATGATACCGTTAGAAAACTACTCTCTAGTGAAATTATCAGAATTGACTACGAGTCAAAGGATAATGTGTCGGATCCACTTACAAAAAAGGCCTAACTAGAGAGACAGTTCAAAGATCATCTAAGGGAATGGATTTACAGTTTAATACAAGTCATCACGGTGGTAACTCTATCTAGAACGGTTCGACATTGTCAACAAACTCTATCCATTCTCATCATGAAGATAATGCTCAGGGACAAGGATACAACATTAAGGTTTGTTAATGAGTTAATAAAGCTTAATGATTTTAATAATTTTTTAAGTTTGGCAGTTGACCAAATAGTGTATCTACGTGATAACACGGTTAGAAATCACCTGTGTGAGTTTGAAGTGTAAGCCGCTTCAAAGAAGATGATTGCCAAAAGTCCATCTCTCTATACACTCATGAAAATAGGAGGTGTTCATGGCTAAAACGAACACAACCGTAAGAACCATAAATGGTAAAGGGTTAATTGTGTGACATATGATTATCTAGATATACACCAAAGCTCGACGGTTCAAAGATATCGCATCTACCGATTGACCGAGTATATCCGACATATGTTCACTACGGAAAGTCCAGGAGAAACCTACTTATCCAGATGCAATTAATTCTTGCTTGTAAAGTATACATACTTGTTCGTTTCTTTGCCTTGGAGTCAATCCCCATTCATGCAGGGACCGTTTGGTTTTTAAAAGATGTGAATGGAAACGAAGAATTGCGACTTTTAAAAGAGTTGCGACTTTTATGAAAGATTGTGACTTTATGAAAAGTTCGACTTCTATGAAAAGTTGTGACTTTTATGAAAGGTGACAACCTTTCCGAAAGATTGTGACTTTTTCAAAGGTTTGTGACCTTTCCGGTAAGGCACAATAAGAACCTTTTCGCACTACCCTTTGTTTTCTATAAATTGAGGGATTTTCTCTCATTTTAAAAATAGAATTTATGGACTTTTTCTTCTATTACTAAATCTAGTATTTTAAGTGTACTTTACTGCAGTTGAGTGACTCACTCACACCAACGTTTTGGGTATCAATACACTGGTGATTGAGATCATTCTATCCTGGGAGGACATATATCAAATCAAACCTCGGATACTAAATCTAGTATTCTAAGTGTACTAGATAGGAATAATTTTCTTAAGGGGACACATGCATTCAGTGGGCTTGATCTTCTTTCTGCTTTTCTAAATACTGGTATGTGTTACAAATTTTAGACTTGTGAATTAATTTCTGTTCTTCACTAGTTCATTAAACTTTGGTAACTTCGTGTTTCTGCATAGTTTGTTGGAAACAGTAAGATTCTTTAAACACAGATTAACAACAATTCTTCTTTACGAAAAATATTTCATAGATTTTTTCTTCTAATTTGTTTCTGATTCTAGTTTCGTTACTAGTTTTAATTTTCTAATTGTGAAAATGTTCTTAAATTTTGTTGTCTTACAAAGTTCTTCAAAAAATTGTTCTAAATATGTCAGAAATACAAGATGAGCAACAATTTCAGCCTCCAATTCAACAACTAATACCTTAGAAGCTTTTAAAAATGACTTCAAAGATATTTAGACAACTACAACAGATTCAATGACAAGAGAGAAATTTATTTATTTTTGTTTTGTTGGACAACAAGATTGAGAAATTTTAAAACTATAGTAAATTTTGTTCATAATGATGGTAAATTTTATATTAGTCGAATTAAAAAAGAATTTCGTTCTCACTGCTTTCTAAAAGAATAATTTGGGATTAAAATAAAAATAAAAATTTGAGATCAATTTGGGAGAAATTATTAGTTTGGAGGGCACCAAAGATAAGTTTGTAGATTCAAGGGTAAGATTAACTTTATTTTTATTTAAAAATAGTTAAAAAGGGCATATTTTTTACCCTCTTTTTGTCAAATCTAATCCTTAAGATTCATGATATTTTATTCCTTTGTTTTTTTGTTCGTTCATTCTGGGGAAACAATAAAACCAGAAAAATTGAATTATAGCAATAAAGTAAAATTAGAGCGAGGAAGAAGAATAATGGCGTGGTCACCATTTTCTTCTTCCTCCACTCCTCTCTGCTCTTCACTCACTAGAAATCCAACAAATTCCCTTTGCAAAACCTCTTCTTTATGCCATCATTACTCACTAAACCACTCAAGGGGTGAATTTCTACAATACCCAAATACAATTTCGTTCAAGAATCTTCATTTCCGCACCAAAAAGTTTACTGCTTGCTCAAGAACTGAATCTGGGGTTGAACAGAACTCACCACCATCATCATCAGAACTTGACTGTGTAGGAACTGGGCTTGACGTGGAGTGTGTAGTGAACCCTTCTGAGGAATTCCCCAAAGACTCTAATTTACGGTTTCAAGATGAAGGGGTGTCATCCATGGAGTTGCTTCAGACGATTTTGGAATGGGTTTTGCTAATTTCGCCTTTCTTCTTCTGGGGTACAGCTATGGTTGCAATGAAGGAGGTTTTGCCAAAGACTGGACCTTTTTTCGTTTCATCATTTAGGTTGATTCCTGCTGGGTTAATGTTGGTCGGTTTTGCTGCTTCAAGGGGTAGAAATCTCCCTTCTGGATTCAATGCTTGGCTCTCTATTACACTCTTCGCTGTAGTTGATGCTACTTGTTTTCAGGTATCTTTCTTGCACTATCTGATCAATACCCGTTTTAGCTAAGATAGGTGAGTCAGTATTGGACTTGTTTGTGATTGTATCCTAGTTGAATAATTGATTGATTTAGGTGGTTACAGAATACGCTTGACATCAAACACTATGTAAACTCAAAAGCGGTGTACAACGACTAGCACTACAACTGAATCTGATAGAGGGGGAATAGGTAGTTTTAATAAAATGAGAGTTGTTTTCTCTGTTGGTTTGATTTACTTTTATAGAATCAGACTGTCGGCTCCTGTTTGCTACTTTGTCACCTATGTTTGTTGGCTTAAGCTTCCAGTTAAGTACATAATTCTTTTCATTTGGGCAAACATTCTTTCTCATTAGATTTATATGGTGGACAGGGATTTCTTGCAGAAGGACTTCAGAGGACATCTGCTGGCTTAGGCAGTGTAAGATGAATTTTACTTTGTCATTGCAGTTTATTGTGTTATGCAGTCTTGAACTTTTTTGCTTGTGAGACTGTAATCAATGTTACGAAGAAGAAACATCATGTCCCAGGAAGTTGGAAGTGATTGTGCTGTGCAAAATGTTACTTGCATTTAGCTCTGTAGCATGTAGATCTGATATTGTATACCTTTGGTACCGTATAGAACTCTGAAGCTCCAGCATTCGACCTTTTAAATGGGGGCTTTTCTTACTGATGAGTTCAATGAATGATATAGGAGATCCACTCCAAATCTGCTTTGAGTTTCCAGGAACATCTCTCACCGTGTATATTTTCTTTTTGTATCATCTGATTGATATTTCTAAATTCTATAAATACCTAATTATAGACTCTTACCTTTAGTGGTATAAGTAACCAAGTAGTTGCATGGAGTCTAGAGTGAATGAAGGATCAATTAGCAATTCTATGAAACTAATTGGTGCAGCTAAAAGAAAAGGAAGCAATTGATGACATTCAAATGATTAGGGGACCTAATTTAACAAGATATTATCGTGATTTCAGGTGATAATTGATTCACAGCCTCTGACAGTGGCTGTGCTTGCAGCTTTGTTATTTGGAGAGTCCATAGGTTCTGTCGGAGCTGCAGGTCTTGTGCTCGGGGTGATAGGCCTTTTACTCCTTGAGGTAATATTATCAGGAAATAACCAATTTCTGTACTTATTTTCCTGCGAATGGCTAGGGTTAGCCTTGTCCTCCCTCTGGAAACTGGGGATGATAATTAACAGAATACTAATTGATTCATCTTTGGCATGTGTTTGTGCTCTAACTAAGTCAAAAGATGTGGTGAAGAATATGATACCACAGACAAATTTTAGGTATCAGAAATTTAAAATTTTAAGCTGAGATTTTACCAAATTCATGTCTGTTGGAATTCATGATAAACAGGAGACTAGGTAGACGAATGAGGTTAAAGATGAAGGGTAGGATGCGAGTATGTGAAAGGCATTTGGTCAGAGAGTAAATTTAACTCATAGCATGTTAAGCCCTTACAAGTGATAGAAAGGAAGAAGTAATCTGATTTCTTTCCCACCAGTCATACCAATCAATCAACACGAGGAACTGTTGAAACTTTAAGTGGTGTCCACACTCAGATCTTGCAGATGCTCAATCTTGTTCTGGATATGTTATCATCCAAGACACACAGTGATGGTACATTGTTGATTGTAGACATCTATAGTAGAGTTTGTGTTGTGCTTCGTGCATGTACTGCTGGGAACCATGGAGCTTAGGTATCAGATTTTGAATTCAATCTCCTAGGAATTGAAGGTTCTCAGGCGCACTAAAATGTTACATAAGTCTAACTAGACCAGTGCATTTAGTGATAACAAATCCATAAGTATGGTAAGATCGTGAACTGCTAAATTTAACATTTAGATGAACTTTAAAAAAGTAAAAGAAAAACAATTAACCTTTAGAAGTAGAATTGGTGGAGAAAGCTCTGTTATGTCATTGCCACATAATACAACAAAGTGAAGCAATGCCAACTAGAAGTACTCTTGAGGATAATAGGTTATCAATCAGAAGGAAAAAAAAAGGAAAAAGGAAGAGGGTCATTGATTACTCGTGTGGGCCTGTAACAAAGTGAAAAAGAATCTCAAAACTCTGTTCTAGAGACTAGATGGGGAGTCAATCTTGAGCAGCAAGTGCATGAAGGCCTCGAGAAGTAGCTAAACCAGTGCACCCATTGCTGCTAATGGCGGGTGCCACCTTCACAAAGATATATATTTGTTTAAGAATTAGTGTGTGTGTGTATATATACATGTGTATGTATATATACGCATGCATATTTTCAAGGAAAACCTACGAGTGCCTAGGTCCCGTCACATGTTAACATGGGTCCTGTATCAGTCTCTATATGTATAACTGATATGCTATATGTTCATTTTTATGAATGTTGACATAACTTTTGCAGTGTTCAGTTCATTTTTCATGTGCATACACTTGTGTCCACGTAAAATCCATTCTCCCTTAAAAGAGGATGAAGATGATTTTTAATGTGTTTGCAGCAATATTTCCTTTCATTATTTCTGTGTATACTAGCTTTTAACCTGTTGGAAGTAGTACAATCATTAACTGGAGATTTTTTTCAATTAGGCCGCTAGCCCCACCCTAAACAAAACAAAAAGAAAGGAGAGTATCTTCATATCCAATGTATGAGAACCCTTTGATGGTTATAATCTTGCTCCATCCATTTCATTTTATATGGCGGTGTTTGAGTGGGCACGAGGTTTAAGACAGAAAGAAAGACTTTTGTCTTATAGCCGTAGTACCCTTAGAAGTTTTAAACATTGCCATGCCATTTCATCTGTTACAAGGCATGCCAATTGAAGTAAAGATATTTAAACTGAAGTTTCCAAATGGAGGTGTTATCTTTTTTTTTGAACAGACTAAAAAGGGGAGAGTGCGATATAAAATGCAATAGGGGGAGTGTTACCCTTTTGTCAGTAACTAATACAGCGTTGAAATAACTGAGTTAATTGGACAGGTACCTGCTCTCTCTTTTGATAATAGCAACTTTTCAATCTGGGGAAGTGGAGAGTGGTGGATGTTTCTAGCAGCACAAAGCATGGCTGTCGGCACAGTAATGGTTCGTTGGGTTTCTAAACACTCGGACCCAGTCATGGCTACTGGATGGGTAGGTCATATTACTTTACTGCTGAATTGAAATTCATTTTATCATGTATCAGGTTTGAAACAGTGAATAACTAAGAAATCGTGGTTGTGCTGTCAAACGTTAGCTATAAAATTGGTCTACGTTCCCAATTACAGCTGCTTGACTTTATAGATTAAAAACAGAAGTTAGCAATGGGCTTTTTTACGTATTACTTGACTTCTGATACTGAAATCAATGGTAGCATGACTGGAAACTAAGTATGCTTCAAGTACATGGTTCCACAGAATAGTAGTGCACTATAATTTTGATGTCCAAACTGCAGTGCTAACTTCAGATACCTCCACAATTTACAGCACATGGTTATTGGGGGACTTCCTCTGGTGGCTATCTCAATTCTCAATCATGAACCTGTCATTAGTGGGAGTTTGATGGAACTAACAACAAATGACTTGTTGGCATTGCTCTATACCTCAATCTTTGGAAGTGCCATAAGCTATGGTGTATACTTCTACAATGCAACAAGAGGTATAGATTCAGGTCCCCTGATTGTCAACTTTGCATTATGCCTTACTTTTTTCAGTTACAACCAATATTGACTAGACTAAGCATTGCAGGTAGCCTGACAAAGCTCAGCTCCCTTACCTTTTTAACTCCAATGTTTGCATCAATTTTTGGGTAAGATTCCTATCAAAAGATTAATTCCTGAACAAGATGATGAAAGTAATTTTAATCTCAATCAATAATTGGTCATCACTTGCAACTGCTTCTAAGAAAAAAATATTTAGGACTATTGTTCAAAGCAAGAATATATTTGATTTGGTTTCTATCTTCACTTTTTGTTCTCCGCGTTCTTACCTTTTTAATCTACCTAAGTTATTCAACTCCAATACAGGTTCCTATATCTAGATGAGATCTTCACACCTGTGCAACTAATTGGAGCATTTGTCACAGTGGCTGCAATTTACATGGTTAATTACAAAAGCGATACAAAATAATATAGCTGTCAATCAACTGATCTCCCCTCCTTATGTCTGGATAGAGAAGAAAGCTCAGCAGCTTTCTACTCCATTTGCAGAAGAGACGTACACTGTATAGAAAATATTTCAAGATAATAGTAAGGCCCTACAAGAGTACACACACCGGTAAATATGCAGGCTGGAACTTGCTTGGAGGTAGATTTCTGTCCAGCCATGTACCATAAATCATGAAGCATGAGATTCAAGATGGTGTATTATCACATTAGGTGTAGAGAATGTTCAGGAATAATAACATTGTAAATGTTAGATTTGTGTAGAGAATTTTCATGCTACCACAGCATCAGGTTTAACATATATATCTGTGCCTATTCAATATCTTTGTACCAAGTTTGAAATTTGTATAAATGCAAACCTCCATTATTAGCCACCATATGTCTGTTAGATAACTTAAAAGATTATTTGCAACACAATACTTAAGTAAATGATACTGTAAACACTGAGATGAAAAAATTGCTAAGTGAGCAACCAAAACAGCGACATATCAATCCTCGAACAAACTGCATATATATCTAATAAGTCAAAGCAGCTGCTGCTGCCATAGGTGATATGTGAAGTCCTCTAGGTTCACTGCTGTTGTGAACTATTCCATGTTGCTGGTTATCTGAATCCCTCTTATTTGCAGTCATTCTACTTTTACCATCATCCATATCAGGAACATGATCAGATACTGTACACTTTTGAAAGGCTAATGGATTCATATACAGCCTACTGTAAGATTTTGGAGTCCAAGATTCGGTTGAATCAGCTGAATGTGGTTCTTGTGAGGACGAGGAAAACCTACATCGTTGATAACCAACAAAACTATTGCTTTCTGAGGATTCTAGCTCTTCCATAGAGCCACCATCAGTTCCCCTTCCAAATGTTGCATACTTCTGTATTCTGGAAGGCTCCATTGAGTCATCACTAAAGGCAACCTCAGACTCTGCATATGGGTTCTTTATTGCTAACCTACTCTGAGGATTGGTTGCTAAACAAGCACTGGTAATCTTGTTAAAATGCTCGACTGTGCGGTTGCTTCTTCTGTCTTCAGAGAAAGCACTGGATACGTTGGAACTAGTAGTTGAGTTGAAGTCAGCAACTGCACCAGGTGGAAGTGAAAATGAAGGGTTTCTGCTCTTTTGATGAAAGTTTTGTATGTCCTCAAGCAATAACTCAGTATATGATTGAGTAAGAGTTGACTGAACCCTATGATTAATGTCTATGTCCCGGGATAGCCTCGGTGACCTGCTTCTTCTTATTACCTCAGGCGCTAAGCTCTCGGATCCTGAAGCAACCATATCCACTGCAGCATTCCCTGAAACTGTTCTCAATGCTTTAGCTTCCTGTGCCAGCTGCTTCTTGAATTTGGCATATACATTTGTAAGGCCATAATCTGGAGCTACTTTGCTGATGCTAAGGCTTTCCCCAGTTCCTTTTAAAACAACTTTGCCATTGTTTATATTTTCTGCATTCAGTTTCTGCATTTGAAGCATACCATATTCATGTCAAATAAATCCATGAATAGAGAATTTTAAGCTAATTAGCATCTCCCCAGAGTTGCTGGAGACTAGAAAAGCGAACCTGGATATAGAAGGGCATTGTTTCATTGACCACAGGGTTATCAATCTCACTTGAAGAATTTCTTCTGAAAGGGGAATCATCCTCTCTTTTCCTGGAATTGCTGCGGCTAAGGTACAAGGGCTGTTGTTGAAAATTCATGTTCTCGGTTGACGCCTTCAAATTCATCTTCCCCGGAGACACTGACCGTGACCGAGCACGAGGAGATGCAACACCCACATTTCTCTTCACTTGAATCCTCTGAATATGAGCTGTAGAAATCAGGTCAGTATTCTTATCCAACACAAGAGATGAAACAGTAGCAGGCACAGACACCATCGTTCCTGGTCCAACATTAGCATCACTAGAAGCCAAATTAGCTTTCATTGGTGATTCAGATCTTCTAACAGGAGATCTACTCACCCTTGTACTATTCTCACTGTCACTTTTCTTGGAAAAAGAGTGCTTTCTACTTGTATTAGCTTCAAAAGGTAAAGGTCTGTTGGGAGATGAGCTTCTGCTAAGCCTCCCACATTGTATCAAAATAGTATCCACTTCATCTTTGTTACAACTCGAAGTCCTCCTCGATGGTGCAGAAGATTCATTTGGTTTATTAGACCCTTCTTCATGACTTATCCTGTGTTTGATAACAAAGATTTCTCTTCTCACTACCTGTCCATCTACTTTCTTCTTTTCTACAAGGGTTTCTTGATTTTGTTTCACAAGTGGAAGAGGAGGAGAAGAAACAGAACAAGTGCTCTTCTTGCTCAAACAACTCCCCATTCTCTTTAAAACCCCAAAAAAAATAAAGAATGAATGTGTGTTATCAAGTTGGGAGAAAAAATGGTGTCTTGTAAGGGTTTGAGAGGGAAAAAGGAAGAAGAAAGAGACAAAAAATGGGTTATGTGAGAGAAGCAGGTAATTCCAATTCAATTTTTTTTTTGACATAGATATAGGGACATCGCAGAAAATTATGATTGTGAATATGTCCCACCCAAGATACCTATGTCTACCATGATTATTCTACATACTACTTTCCTTGAACATATCTAAATTACAGTAAATTATTTGTTTTATTTTTAAATATATTAAAATATTTATTTATTTAACTAATTGAAATTAAACATATTTTAAATTTTACAATATGAGTGAAATATGCTTACAAATTCTCATCAAATTTAAGAGTGTTTAAACATTTTTTTCGTCCTACAAGAGCTTAAAATCACTTGTTATATGACGTGATATATCGGGGGTATACTAAGTTTATTTAGTCGAATAGAGGGGTGTTTTTAATTCTATCAATAGTTCAGCTACAAAATTAATAGTTTGTGTGTAGTTCAAAGGTGTTTGCAGTACTTCTCTCTTCATTTTAATTTTTAAATATTGATTAGGGCTGCTTATCGGGTGGATCAGATAATTTCGCTTAATGATTTAGCCTATCAATTTTTTAATTTACTAATCTCTAAACCAGCCTATATGATATCAGTTGGTTCGTTAACAGATTAACAATCATCAAATAGTGTAATGGTTAACTTTTAGGGGTCGTTTGGTACAAAAATCAATAATGCAAGGATTAGTAATGCAGGGAGTAGTAATGCAGGGATTGGTAAGCAGAGATTATTTTTACCAAGTGTTTGGTTCATTGTGTCTTACCTAGTTTTGTGTGTGGTTCAATACTCTAAAAAAAATCTTTTCAATTATACCCTTGAGTTTTTATGGGATTTTCTGTTTCATGTAATTGGGTCAACATAGATAATTGACGGACAATATCTTTTTTAATTGCGTTTTTAACTAGCTAGGAGAATAAAATTTTTATTGTCATGTTCACTATTTTCTCACTTAAATTATTTGAGAGTAAATAATTGTCATCTTAATAAATTGGAGTTAATATCTGAAAAGTTCATACAACTATAATAAATTATAGAGAAAATTTATTGAACTTCGTTTTTTATCAATAAATTAAAAAACTCTTTATCATAAATTAAAATAAAAAATAAATATAGCAAATAAATTAAACTATATATATAGTTTAATTTATGGATTGTTCTTAAATTCATACATCAACATTAGCATATTACTTGGATTATAATATTTTATATTAATAACAAGTAGATTAAATAACTCATATTTTAGAAACAAAAAATTATATCTAAATAATAAAATTTGTAAGTTAATTTATTTAAATAAATTTATTAGTATAAAATATAAAATATAAAATCAAAAAAAAATAAACAGAATGATTAAAAGGATTGAGGGGATATTTTTGTCTTTACCTAGATTAGTCCATGATATTAGAGCTAATACCACAAAATGGAAAGTATTAATTATAAATCCTCTAATACCATGTAGGGTGTATAACTAATCCATGGATTGAATATATATAGACGTAAAATTCTTACCAAACATAATACTAAATAATATCACACATAATATTTAAATTATTTTTCCTAATACTTCCTACCAAACGATCCCTTAGTATCTCTATGTTATCTTCTTCTCTTTTTTTTTTAATGCATCTCACATAAAAGATCTTATCATTATTTTAAATGCAGTGAGCAGTGACACAAAAAATAGTAATAGTACTCACAGGGGTAAAATATACAACTACTCTTATCATTATTGTATATAAAATATTAAATGAGGGTAACAGTACAATTATGATAATTATTAATGGATTAACGATTTATTTGATAGGCCCACACCAATAAATCGTTAATTTTAAAATTTTAATATGTTTATCAATTATTTCTTTGATAACTCAATACAAATAAGTCCATTTTAATTTAGCATGAAATTTTGTACAAATATTTGATAGTAGTATGTAAGCTAAGTATGTGTCAAGAAATTAGGACTATTCATCATTTAAATATATGATGGTAAAGGTCCCAACAAATCATGTTGCACAATGTGAATACGGTATTAAATTATTTTCAAAAGTTAAAATATGTTAGTACTTTTTATTTATGGATGTACCAAAAATATATCAGGTAAGTTTTGACACAGTGCAAGTGAGCACGTACTCGTAGAGTTAGTTGAAAATTCATAAATTCAGACAAATTTAATTTATTTATGTATGTACCAAAAATATATCAGGTAAGTTTTGACACAGTGCAAGTGAGCACGTACTCGTAGAGTGTCACGACCTAAATCCGGGCCGCGACTGGCACCCACACTTATCCTCCTATGTGAGCGAACCAACCAATCTGAACTCTAACAAATCAATATAATATCAACAGAAAGTAATGCGGAAGACTTAAATTCATTTATAAAATCAATAACTATTATTATTCCCAAAATCTGGAAGTCATCACCACAAGAACATCTATGATCAAAGTACTAAACTAAGAGTATTCTAAAAAGCTAAAACAAATAAAAGCTAGTCCATGCCGGAAGTTCAAGGCATCAAGACATGAAGGAGAAGATCCAGTCCAAGCTAGAAGCGTTAGCTCACCCTGAAGATCCGGTGTGACGAAGACTGGCTAGAATTACTGTTGAGTTGAAGACGACGGCACGTTTGCTGCACTCCACAATTAAACAAGAAGAAAACAATAAAAGTAGGGGTCAGTACAAAACACGGGTACTGAGTAGATATCATCGGCCAACTCAAAATAGAAAACAGTATATATTAAGCAATATCATAAATCAACTAATATCCTTAGCATGCAGCATTTACAGTTACCATAACCCTTGGTTACAACACCAAGCACATCAATGAGGACTCACGCCTCCTCATCATACTCATTTGGGAATTAGGTTCATTAGATTGAATATATTAACATCTTTCAAAATTCATTATCCTTATTCCCCTCGTGTCGGTATGTGACACTCCGCTCCTCAATATACTATCCTGGTGTCGGAACGTGACACTCCGATCCTCATATACTATCCTGGTACCGGAACGTGACACCCGATCCATATTCTATCCTGGTGTCGGAACGTGACACCCGATCCATATTCTATCCTGGTGTCGGAACGTGACACCCGATCCATATTCTATCCTGGTACCGGAACGTGGCACCCGATCCATATTCTATCCTGGTGTCGGAACGTGACACCCGATCCATATACTATCCTGGTGTCGGAACGTGACACTCCGATCCTCATATACTATCCTGGTACCGGAACGTGGCACCCGATCCCCTAATCTCACTACTTTCATTCATCAAGCCTTCTTTTATACCAAGGCATTATCATTAACAAAGTAGATTAGGGTTTCTTTTCAAGATTTGGGTTCAATAGCTTCATCATGCTTATTTATTCATAATTACATAATCACATCATTCATGCAAGCATACAATTAAGCATATAGAAGGTTCACAATACTACTAACACATCTCATTCGCTATTAAGAGTTTACTACGAATAGCATGAAAACCATAACCTACCTCCACCGAAGATTAGTGATCAAGCAAGCAAATTTTCTCAAAAGCTTTGTGTTTCCCCTTCTCGATCGTCTCTCTCTCTATCGATTCCCTTCTCTCTCTTTCTGTTCTTTTCTTTTTCTTATTCCAACCCTCT
Source organism: Solanum lycopersicum (assembly GCF_036512215.1). Taxonomy (NCBI): domain Eukaryota; kingdom Viridiplantae; phylum Streptophyta; class Magnoliopsida; order Solanales; family Solanaceae; genus Solanum; species Solanum lycopersicum. Next base: position 47,243,423 of record NC_090801.1, on the reverse strand, counting down.
TTCTTTTACCCTAATTAGTATATAATTAAGAATAAAAGATGGCAATAATGCCCCACTAATTAACTTAAGGTTACCTCTTTTAACCCCCAAGTAATTAGACTTATTAACATTAACCCACTAACTTTATAATTACGGCAAGAATAGTCAAAAACGTCCCTTAAAACGTATCAAGAAATCCGACCCAGACTGAGATTTCGCAGTCTGTGACGGCCCGTCGCGCCTGCGACGGTCCGTCCTGCTGCCCGTCACAGAGTTCAGAGACTCAATTTCTCTGAAGAATCTGTGACGGTCCGTCCTACCATTCCGTTACGAAGTTCAGAGAGTCGATTTCAGTACCCAATTTTCAGTTTTTCTAAGTCTTTTGAAACGAGACCCTGCGACGGTCCGTCGTGCCCATGACGGTCCGTCGTGGGGTCCGTCGTTTCTGCCAGTTTCTCCAAAATTGAAGTCTGCTGCTCAAAACGACTAAACAGGTCGTTACATAGAGTTAGGTGAAAATTCATAAATTCAGACAAATTTAGTTTATTTATGGATGTACCAAAAATATATCAAGTAAGTTTTGACACAGTGCAAGTGAGTACGTACTCGTAGAGTTAGGTGAAAATTCATAAATTTAGACAAATTTAGTACTTTGTTCATAAATTTTATATTTATAATAAAAAATTATACATATATAATTTAATTTGTGAATTCACTAACAAAATTAATCGACTATTCTAAACTAAAATTTCAAACTTTTAATCACAACGTCGCCTCTATATATATACCAGTAAGGTTGAATCTATATATATGCAATAATATCACAATATAATGGAGTAACACCAATTTTGCATACATAATGCAGTATACTTTAATACTTGAAAAAAGTACTTGTCACTTTGTCAGTGGTGACCCCTTCCTCAGTAGCAAATGATTCCATTTTTACTTTGTCTAATGTTTGACTTTGACAGGCCTTAATTAAATGACAATTAAATTATACTATTGAATAAAATTTAATATTTTAAAATATAATACTTAATTGTTAATGATAAAAACAAATTACAAATTAAGTAGTAAATTATGGATAAAGAAAAATAAACTGAAGAGGTACTCATTTGTTTAGTATAAACAGTCCAAAGAAAAGGCAAAAATAGGAGTGTCTAACTAGTAATTCATTATATTGTTTCTATTCATATGTTATTATTTTAATTTTTTTTATCTCTAACGAAATTATTTAGGCTTTTTTATTATATCCTTCTTAAGTGTTCTCTTAAATTTAAATTTTCAATAAATAAATATAAATTAATTTATTTTGATCAATTGGAACACAAGTTAATTATTTAATTTTTTATTATTGGCTAAGTTCATATTTCTAAAATTAATAACTTTAAAGAATAATATAGATTGAACAATATTGTTGATGTATTAATTTTATGAAAAAACTTATTTGAAGGCGACAAAACAGTTGTTGCGCGCTAAAACAATCTTTTTAACTTTAGTTACTTTCATTCTTTTGTTGTAAACTAGTTATTATTATACTTTAAAAAATAAAAATAGCATGGAACACAAGGTATTAATATGTGTGCTGAGTTTCTACCTCCTAACTCCAAATTTCTCAACTTCTATAACATAATAAAATATTGCCCCACAACCTATTTTAAACACAACTTGCCATAAATTTAACTTTTTCAGACTATTAAGATAATTTCACGTGCTTTTTAAAAACCATTCAAAACTAACTAGATTTAACAATACATTCGTTATTGACTCCGTATACATTTTAAAAATATATAAATAAAAATGATGAGTTTTTTGAATACAGTAGATACAATATCTTAAAAATGACAATAATTATTAATAAGGATAGATAAAAAAGGAATCAAGTGTAAAATTATTCATGAAATTTCATAAAGTGAACAAATATTATTGCACATTTCAAAATAGATGATTAGACGGAGAGAGTATGTGTGAATGACCCCCTTTTATTTTTTTTTCAAAACAATAGCTACTTCTATATATGCCTATCAATGTTTCTATCAAAACTAGAAAGTAAAACAAATTTTATTGTACACTTAAAACTAAATTTGAATTCAAAACCAGAAACTAAAATAAATTCTCTAAATACTCTTAAAATTAAATATCAATAAATGTTATTGAGATAATGTTTTCAACAAACCATGTCTTGCCAAAAAATGATAAGAGACACTAATAAGGTTCGATGTTAAAAAATATATATTTTTGATCCTCTATTCTCTCATCAATGTTTTCTGCTTCAAGAAACGCAACTTTCTTCTTCATCAAATTTGGAACAGATCTAAATTGTAAAGTCTATTAGGGTTGATTCATAGCATAGCATATGTAGAATGCGTATTGTTACAATCTGAGGTGGAGCCAGAATTTTAGATTAGTAGGTTTAAAAATTTTAAATTGAAAAACAATTTTAACCTAAAGTAACAATAATCAAATTTTGAACAGTTTTACTATAATCTTCAATATTGTTCTAAGTGAGGTTAAAATTATTAAATTCACCATTAATATTTTAATAAATATTTTACTAGTTTAACTATTACCTGTCTGCCTACTAAAAGCTAAAATTTTGAAAAATAAACAACAATCATTTTAATATAATGAATTATCAATATGTGAAATAATCCTAAAATTAAAGATTAAAAATCAAATTTTGAGTAGATATTCAACCATGTAAAAGCAAAGAAATAAGAAAAAAATAAAAAGGGAGATATGAGAACGCATACCGAAGGCCAGATTCTAGATCAACTATAAAAGTTATAACATGATTTTTGAAAAGAAAAAAGAATTGGGGTTAAACATTTTTGAATTTTTAGAAATCATTAGTCACATGTTGTATTAGAGTACAAAACAAACACTACTTTTTTTCCTACTTTTACATTTACAGATTTATCCCAAAAATCAATTGTAGATACAAAAGTCGAATGATTTTACCGGGTGCAGAGATACCACTGGTCCAATTGTTTTATTGCGCTATTGAGTTATTTTTATATAAATATATGGTCTATGAAAAAGTCTAGGGTTTCAAAACAGTAGTTTTGCCTCTGGTTACAATAAAAATGACAAAAATATAACTAATTCAAAATAAAATTTATTTGACTTAGAGACATGTTAATACGTTTTATAACAATAGTCGGAGTCTCTTTCACGAGCAAATGAAGTAATAAATAACAGTTTTATCTTCTGTTCTGAATTGGTAATATCACATTTTGATTAATGTCTCACAAATATTTTTCAAGAAAAGTAGCTTTTTGAGGAGTCCGAAGTCAAAAGGGAAAAAAAGTTGTCAAAAATTTAAAAAGGTACATCAATTTTTTTTAACCAAAAGCGCAAAATCGCTCCGGACGAAGCTTTTCTTTTGACAAAATTGACGTGTTAATTTTTTTAAAAAAAACACCGAAATCGTTGTCATTTCGTCCGAAAAATTCTTTTTCCTTAAAATCGTTGCCATTGCAGCAATTTTGTAAAAAAATTTTTTATAAAGAGGCAAACAAAGCTGGCAACCTTTATTGTTGGCTTGCTGCAAAGATAGGAAAAAGAAATCGCTGCTATATAGCAACGATTTTAATTTTTTTATTTATTTATTTTTAAAAGCGCTGCACATGTAGCGATATTTAAAAAAAGGTTACGAAATTCCTTTTTTAGAATTTTTGATAATTTTTTTGCCTTTTTGGTTCCGAACTTGCTTTTTGAGTGCTTATATTTTCAAACAAAAGAAACTTAATTTATAGGACAAAAGTTTTGAAAGAAAAGACTTTTACTAGATTGTATTTATTACAGGTTCATGAATTGAAAAGAAAAATGTATCTTCGAGAAAAAATGACAAAGAATCAAAAAGCATCTTTCAAAACACTTACAACGTCGAGTTAAAACAAAAACGAATGTTCCAATACACATTCATGTATTTTGTATATTTTAAAACTTTTAAAAAAATGCATTTGTTTCAAAATTAATTTGAAACATTATCTCTTACAATTCTCACTTATTTCAAGAAAGTTTATCTTTGAAAAAATTAAAAAATTATTTTGAAACATTAATCTAGCAACATGTATCAATAATGGTGTCTTTTGGACTTGAACCAATAGGTAGTAAAGATTTTCTAAATCATTGACTACTTAGTGAATGAATCTTGAACTAAGTGGTTCATTGAATGAAATAGAAAAATATTTCACGCATATCATTATGTTCTGGTGAAACTCAAAATTCTTTGACATCTTACGATCATTTGTCCTGAATCCTTTTAGCTAAGTGCTTTAAGATTTCTCTATTAAAATCTTATTGAATCGGTCTCTACTTTGCATTTAGTGTGGTGAATTCATCAAGAATAATTTTGCATACTCCGACCAAATAGTCTATGAATTTAATTGAGAGAAATTAATCTCATCCTCCTTTATAACAAAGTATCGATAAATTTATCATGAGTATTCCTATACACTCCAACCAAAATCAATTTATAGACTTATTAAGAGAATATAATCTCATTCTTTTCTTTAGAAGAAAAATTGATAAATTTATCAAGAGTTTTCTTACTGGCTCCAATAGAGATCAGTCTTATAATTTTATTTAAAAAGAAAAGAATTCCAATCATACACATCTACTTAGTTTATTTTTTTTTAAAAAAATGAGAATTTTATTGATGTGCTTCATAGTTGTGACTTTACTTGATTTCCCTTTGAATCCAAGATTACATCATTAGGTAGAGTTATCATAAAGTACAATTAATTTACAACAATCTTTATTTTCATTCCATTCAAATTTCCACCGCTACCTATTTGCCTAACCCTTTAGACAAAGGATCTGTTAAATTAAATCTGAAGTTCACATATTGAAGAATATTATGCCTTCCACCAATAATTTCCTCATATGATTATGTTTAAGAACCAAACTTGTCTCGACTTGCGATTGTAATAATCACTTGAAGCCTGAAATATAGCAACTTGATTATCAAAAGAGATAGTTAAAGATACTAACGACTTACTCCAAAAGAAATATCTATTAGCATAGGTTGCCGCCAATCAACTTCTTCTCCAACAGAAGGCATAACTATAAGTACTGACTCCATAATTGAGTGAGTAATGCATGTCTATTTCTTTGATTTTCAAGAGAGCGTTGTTCCAATAAAGTGAAATTCAAGCAGTAATAGATTTAGAGTGATTTAGATTATAATTCTAAGTAACATCACTATATAGCCTTCAAGAATAGCTGAAAAGGTAGAATTATGTAGGTAAACATTAATCACATCCTTCAAATATCTTAAAACACGAATTAAGACATTCCAATGTTCAACTCCAAAATTACTAGTAAACTTCTACATAACCAATATATGATTTGATACAAAGCATGACCAATAATTTAAAAATATGTCAGTTGATCAAGAACATCGCTAGAGTTTCAGATTAGTTTGATATTAAGGTCAAATGGTGTATGAGCGAATTTGTCGTCAAAGTGACCAAACCTCTTTAGAACTTTTTCAATATAACTTGATTGAGTAAGATTCAAGCCATTCGTTGTTTTTATGATTTTAATACCTAAAATTACATCATCTACTCCAAGATCTTTCATTTCATATTGAGAAGTTAGAAAAGATTGTTTCTTTGACTCTTTTAATATCCGTTTCAAAGATCAACATATCATATATATAAAGACATATTATAACACAATATTTTTTTTGAAATTGCTAAATCAAATTCAAAATTTTAATATTTAAATTTTTGTTTAAAATATCTAGTTAGTGTAATCTAATTTAATTTTGAACATTAACAAATTACTTCGATGGAGTAATTAAATAAAGGGAAAATTGTATATAATAGCAAACTGTTAATTCAAATTAAATGTTATAACCATAGTTTGATTTAATTGTACCCATAGCAAACTGTTGCTACTTCGACTCTCTTCTGGTGAATCTTGCTCGCCACTCTCGCTTTTATACAAACACAAATATATAAAAATGTGTTGGTTTATATAAAATGAGAGAATATTATGTATATATATACATATATTTTCGTTCCCCTCTCCCAGATCTCGCTCGCTCGTCCCTCTCACTATATACAAACAAAAATATATACATTGTGTTTGTATAAATCAAGAGAAAATTATATATACAAATATAAATACATATATTTTCGTCCTATACACTTATGATTATACAGATACCTTTCCCCACCTAATTTTCTTTTGTTTTTCTCTCATTCTCGACAGATTATACAACTGTTTTCTTTTATATATGTATAATGAAATTATATAACTGTTTTCTTTTGTATATATAGCGAAATGTATATATTTATATTTGCTATGAAGCACAACAAATTATAGTTACAACGCATAAATATAATTTTTATGTTTACTATATGCGAAAGTTAGTGAATAAATAAACTACATTACTAAACTATAGTTATTTATGAAATTTAAACACATAATGGTGGATGAATGGACAAGAGAAGAAATCCTTTGGTTTTTAGCTTTTGAGGCCTTCCAACATACGTCAGGCTCTTTAATTTACTACTAGTATTTGTTTTCTGCTTACAACCCAATACCTCTGTAAATTGGGATTTCATCATTTTCATCTTCGGCATTTGATCATGGCGGCAACTGCTCACAATAATCTCAATGCAAAACTCGTAAGTCTGATTCATGCATGCATCGATTCCTCTGTGTTATTAGCTTTTTAACATCCTTCGTTGCTTCTGTAAACTGTTTATTGATTAATTCAATTGATTGTTCAGGTGTTGTTGGGGGACATGGGAGCTGGTAAATCAAGCTTGGTTATACGATTCGTCAAGGGACAATTCCTTGAATTCCAAGTATTTTTTTTTGTCTTTCTCTGCGAGTTGCTTTTTAGGGTTGTTTTCCCCAATTCTCAACTTCATGTAATTTTGTTGATTTGTGTGATTATTACGTGACCGTTGCTGATAACAGGAATCGACGATCGGAGCGGCTTTCTTTTCCTCTACTGTTTCGGTTAACAATTCTACGGTGAAGTTTGAGATCTGGGATACTGCTGGTCAGGAGAGGTACCATAGCTTAGCGCCTATGTATTACAGGGGTGCTGCAGCAGCTATTATCGTCTATGACATCACCAGCACTGTGAGATTCTTTCCATCAACAACTAAATTTCGGTCCCAAACTAGCTAGCTTAAAAGGTTTTTATAGCCGAAATGAACCCGCACATCTAATAGCTTAGTCTTCCGATTCAGTCTTTTACAGAATTAACAATCAAATGGGTCTTATGAAAGCAATAGTTGGCTTTTTGCCAGTTCGTCAGTACATTGGTATTGTAATGTGGAAATGAATTATAGATTAATAGAGAATATATGCAACTTTATCTTATGCATCAATAAAGTTGCAAAGACATGTTTATGCTTGTTTTTCTATTACTTGTGCTCATTTTGCATTTAAGGACAATTTTTGGCCATGGAGAGCACATCTGGTCTTAAGTGGATAAGAGTGCTGGTTGATTTGTCATTCATGTTGAATTTAGGACTTCAGGCAGAATGTCAGGTCATGTTTGCTGTCTGCTTTTCCTTTGGCGTTTCTGCTTTTTTCACAATTAACATTATCATTAGAGGTTTGGAACTAGAAGTTTTAATCTAAGGGGGGCAAATATAAAGTCTTAAAGGATTTAAGTGAATGTTTTTGCTCTTAGGAATGGCCATTTTACTAAAAATGTTAAGAAGTTATTTAAAACTTGAAGGGTTAAAAGTTCCCTTTCTCGGATTTACCCGGTGAGGGTGGCGCTTGTAATCCAATGTTGACAGTTTTAATGTGTGGATCATACCTTTGGCATCCTATATGAACTCCTAGATCCATGAAGGACATGGACATCTGTAATCGGGTGTAGCTAAGCAAAGAGTGGAAAGAAGGAATCACAAAAATTACTTGTTGAAGTTATTTTTGAAAAAGTCCACGATATAAAATCAGTAATTCTTAGTTGTCTCTATAGAAACATTTGATTCCACCTAATATAGCTAGCTAGCTTCTTTAAGTCAAAAAAATAATTATTTCATCCTTTTTAACTTATGTCAAAGTTTGAATAGTAAAAAATAAACATGTTACTCTTTAAAGTTCATATACTATGTATGGTGTTAAATCTCCTTAATATAAAGGAAGTTTATAGTTTAGTAATAAATATGATTCAAACTGTTGCATACGTTATATGTATGAATTTAAGTGTGACATTTATATATATACCTGATTTTGAATTCTCTTGTTAGAATTTTCAATAAGGAGGAAATTTAACAACTTACAAATCCTTGAAAAGTCGTGACAATTGCTCCCGCTCTGGCGGAAGCGAAATTTTCTCCATTATAATAGCTGTGTTGACTACCAGGCTGCAGAAAGGCTGGCAGCAATGGCAATTTTGCATATTCAGCTGTCACCAAATAAAAACAATTCGTAACTTACCAGTGTGATGATATCTTCATCTAAGGAAAGAAGAATAAAAAAAGTAACTTTCCAAAAGTTCATTTGTTATGGCCAATACCAGAGATGGAGCAACGATTCGAACCTTATGGTTCTAGATTCTCGACTTCCAATACTAGTAACTGGGTTCTAAATTTGTTTATAAATCTTTTAACATGCATATATGATTTAGACCAAAATTACTAGGTTTATGCAACTCTTTTGTTGTGCATATGTAATTGTGTATGCCTATGCTATGCATGTCAACTTCGATACCATCTTCATTCTAGGTGTAATCTTCTCTTTCATTCTTAATATAGGATTCATTTGCACGGGCAAAGAAATGGGTGCAAGAATTGCAGAAGCAAGGTGCTTATCCATGAACTTTTCTGCTTTATTCAAATAGAAGATTTAGAATATTCTTCTTTCATCAGTTTATTGCATAAAATTTGGGGCTCTCCTAACATCTTTTTAATCTATTTCTTTATGTTGTATTGTATTTTTTTACTTTATTGCCTTAAGGACTCATATAAGGTTATTAATAGTATCATAACTTCATATTCATAGATTTTCCGGTGAAGTGATTTAGTTTTCTGATAATTGGGCAGGTAATCCGATTATGGTAATGGCTCTTGCTGGCAATAAGGCTGATCTAGAAGATAAGAGGAAGGTGACTGCAGAAGTAAGTTCTTCTTTCTTTTTCGGTGTTATGGGTAAATATGTGTTGCCTATCATCTTCTGATTTGAGGTTCCATTTGTTGGGCTTTGCCATCTATCTATTTCGAAATACAAGTCTTGTAATGCACCCTTCAACATATTGTCTTTGGTCTCAGCTCTATTATATAGTTTTTAGGACAGCTATCAAATATATATTGCATAATGATCTGAGACATAGCAACATGTTACTTGCCTCTAGATAACCAGTTCAGATAATGATTTAAAATGAAAATGCTCAAAATTTGTGGAGTAAACTTCCACAAACTGGTATCCAAAGCTGAAGTAGAAGTATGCTGGCTTTCCTTTTCTTTTGGTTGGAAAATCCTATTCTATGATTGAGTTTCTTGCACTTATAAGATAGGTTGTAGGAACTTGTGGGCTCTAAGCATTTGTTATTAATAACTTTATCTACTGATCAATCATTTCCTACAATATACCAATACTTGGGAAGTTCAGTTTCCTGATTGTTTTGGGGCATCAATTTCCTGGTATATAGTATTTTAAATACGGCTTTTACAGGAAGCACACTTGTACGCTGAGGAAAATGGCCTATTTTTCATGGAAACCTCTGCCAAAACTGCTGTTAATGTCAACGATATATTTTACGAAATCGGTTAGTTCCATTGTTTTGTTGTTTTGTTTTCATTTATTGCTATCATCTTTTCTTTTGGAAGGCATATGACACAGTATGTAATATAATAATCTTTCACCTAGGCTTTTGAGTGTTGTCTCTAAGTGAAATGTACGAGAACACTCTTATGTTATAGTTTTCCCTTGTTGCTATCGTTGTTCTATGCAATAATCTTTTCTGGGCATGGTTTTCAAGAATAGTTTGAAATCCTGAATATTTAGGAACTTCTGGTGGCATTTTCTCCTCAAACCCTCAGCTTACTGTATGGTAACACACTGTAGTCAGACCCAACCATCTTGTGTACTGTTCTGACTTCTGCTTAATCACATCTTGGTTCCAATTGATCCTGGAGTGAATGTGTGTGAAGCTTGTCCTGGAATACAGGAAGTGGCAACTTGAACGGTAACTTTAACATCCCTATCAGGCATCTTCGTTGATGCGTACTTGAATAAATTCCAACTGATGTAAACTCTTACAGATTTCATGTTACATGAATTGCAAGATTATGCACATTCCTACTTGTCAGTTACAAACTTATGCTCTTGTCACATGAAGAAAGCTATATGATTTTACTAAAATGGAGTCTTGAGGAGTTGATGCTTGCTTTATGGGTTACCTTCAATTTACATGCTAGATGCTATGCTAGGGGTAGAGTTGTAAAATTACCTCCCTTCAACTATTGAAAATTTTGAAGTCAACTTTACAAAGCAATTTATGGTTTTTAGTTTCTATGTATCAGCATAGGTAACAACAGGAAAATTTAAATATGTTTGATCAGCTTAGCCTAATTAATAAGAAATAGTATAACTTGAGCTCACCTTGCATGCAAGATAATAGACTGTAGTTGAAATTCTGATTATTTCCAAAGTCTCCATGTTGACAAATAATAGTTGTTATAACTTCTAATTATTTACATACAAGTAACATCTGTTATATCAATATTAAGTACTTTTACAGGATTTTCTTTACAAAGTACCCCGCTGTATTCCTTTTGTTGTTCAGGAATTGCAGTTCCAGAAATCTGGACTTGAGAATAAAAGGACTGGACAATCTTAATTTATGTCCGCTTTAGTAGTTTGAAAAACATGTATATAATCTCTTAAAGGTGACTACTAGTATACAAATACATGTAAACATTTTGATTGTTAGTTTATATAAAACAATAATTTGATCACTGTTTATATTGTTGAATTAATGCTGCCTTGGAAAGTGGAAATTCGGAAATTGAGTATAGAGCTTACGGCATTATGATTGGTTCCTTTTGTTCAACTTTAGTGGTCTGGTGTTCTTCCAAAGGAAGAGGAATCTTTTTTGGTTGAGTTAGGGGGAGCTTGGAGAAAGGATGTTATACATGGTGATACGAGCAAGGATGTATGCTTGGAGTAAACAGAGAAGTTGATATGGAAGTAAAGTGAGCGTCCTGATGATGACTGGAGTTTGAGTAGGTATAATCAGCAATTTTTTGTCACAAGGATCATACACCAGTGCTGTGGGAGGGGATTATAACCTCCAGTAACCTTCGTATTGAGAGGGGATTAAAGTGGGAGTAGATTGGGCTGCTCTACTAAGGAAAGTTAGTGAGTATTGACAAAGTTATGTATCATGTTGAATAAAAGGATTTCTGTGGGATAGCTTTGTGGGTCTTCCAGGACAGTGCTAATAGATCTCCAGCTTCTCGTAGTCAGAAATGTAGGTGAAGTGGTACAGATAAGAGAAATTACTCTTCTGCATTATATATTGATGCTATACATGGATATCCAAAATTGATGTTTCGGTTTACCTATTTTTTAGACCTAGCATTTTAGGATGTCTTTTACCTCTTTTGTTGTATCTCAGAGCAGTTGAATGTCTCTGTTATTAACCTGCTTCCCTGATTTTGTGGATGTGAATTCTGCAGCTAAACGATTGCCTAGAGCTCAGCCTGCTCAAAATCAGGCAGGAATGGTACTTGTTGACAGAAGAGCAGAAGGATCGCGAACTTCATCATGCTGCAGTTAAGTATTATCATCTCGATCGCTCCATTGATTTCGTGAACTGGAAACATTTCTTTGCTCTTCATGTTGTGCTGTTACGGGAAATGTGGAGCATGTTTATTGGGAGATATATACAGTAGAATATGTATGTAAACTTTGAATTTAAAAGCGCCATATCTGAGATGATTCTCCTTTGTTCATTTAATCTGTATATAGTTTGAATTTACACCCAAACCAATTTATCTTGATAACTGGACGCTGTTACTCCCCAAAAATAATGGTTTAGGTGAATAAGATTTGCCCAATTTAGTTGTTGGAGCATAAGAATTTCAAATGTTTATTATGGATAACAGTTTGCAATAGAAACGAATCACTTGATAAGAGACTTCTGAAGAAATAAAAAGGACAAACATTGGTTTAGGATATAGGTTCATTTTGTTTTGTTGTAAAATAAAATTCTTGTTTAACAACTCAATCGTATATTTTATTTTAGAGATTAAAAGAAAAAGAAAACAAGTGGCGAGGTTATTTAAGTATTTACGTTGAGGGAAAACTACTTGAGTCATAAAATTTAAAATAAATACAAATTTATATTTAAATTCAAATAATTCTTGAAATATTCGTTCACTTCTAAATAATTTCAGCTCATACCTCTATTCATTAAAGCTGATAACTTTTTGCTTAACTGAAATCAGTGCCATATATTATATTAGTATTATTAACGTTGATAATTTCGTTGAAAGGATATTGAACTAATATATATTTAGTGTAATGACATAATTAAAATTTCTTGTTTAGAAATTACTAATTAGTCAATAATATTACATATATATATATATATTATTTGGAAATTATTCACTAGACAATATATATTTTGAAATATTTAAATAAATAAGCATTTATAAAGTTATTAATTTGTCAAATATAAAATAATTATGTAACTTTTACTTTTAAAATTTAGTATGATAATTGTTTGCATCCAAACAATATATGTATAAATTACATTGTGAAATACAACTACGTCCTTATAATTATAATTATCAAACTGATAATTACTATCTTATTAACTACACTAATTTTAACAATCAAACACTATATTAAAATAATAGATAAATAACTTTTATACGATATTTAAAAACAAACTAAATATGGATATAAAATGAATACATGAATCAGCAAATTATGTATATATTAGCTTTGGCCTTATCCAACTACAGAAAACGACCGGTTAGAGACTACATAATTCCTACTTGTATGTTAAAAAAGTAAAGTTGTGTTAAAGCTTAATGTTTTTTGTTTTTGGAAGGAAGAGGTATGAGGATATTTGGGAAGCACATATTTCCAAGACAAATTGTACTATTTGCTTCTGGGTATGTTAATTATACACTTGTTGCTCTTTTGATCCTATGCAAAAGTATAATATTCAATTTTATTTTTTTTTAATTTTTTTGTGGAGAATAGGATGTTATTTTTGGTTTCAACAACATAGGATGTGCATAAAGAACAACCAAACACCACCTTCAAAGGAGCAAATCCAAGCATTTGAAGACTATCTCAACCGCCCTTCTTAGGTGCACAATATGACACGTATTCCTCTTATCTACTTTTCATCTCTCAATTAATTTTATATCTACTAAACTAATATTCTGTACCTAATCACATGTTGTAATTTACGTTAGGGCCGTACGAGATCGAATTGAATTGAAATTTTTTTTGATTAATGGTTGGTTTTATTTGATTTAGTATTAAAAAAATTTGATTATATTTAGGTTGGTTCAATTTTAATTAAAAATAAATTAATTTGAGAACAATTCAACCTGATATTATATATATATATATATATATATTTTTTTTTTTTTAAAATATACTTTGCATTAGTTTTTAAATATTTTATATACTTTTTTTTTTATAATTTTTATCTTTTAATATATCATTTCAAATTTGAAACTTAGAATTCTGAATGGTTTGATAAAGATCAAGATGTTGGTAAGTATAATAAAATTTAAATTAAAAATTAAATTAATACTAATGCAATAAGAGAATCAATTCAACACTAAGAATGATATTTAGTTTTACATTGATTTAGACAATTCAAATACATAATCTATTTTAATTTTCTTTAATCATGAAATAACACTTATTAAACTTATTTAGCATGATTTAGTACTTGTAAATTATGATCATTTTCATTATAACTTGTTAATTTACAATATTTGTTTCATCATTATTATTTTCTGTTGGATATTTTAGTGTCATTAATTTTGTGTTATTTTCTTAAGAAACACATTAAAGAGTTTGTATTTTGATAGGAATAAAAAATATTTGAAGTATAAATAAATTACATGTTTGTATGAATACTTTACTCAAAAAAATCTCAAAAAATTTAAAATATCCCGAAATTGAAAAATCTAAAATTTATTGATTTGATTTGGTCCCAAGGTAACTCTATATACACATGAATAAAGATAATACATGAAGAAAATAACAATAAATCACTATAAATATGATTTTTAAAAATCACTTCTAATAAAAGAATATTTTTTAAACTAAAATATGCGTTCAAATAAAAAAGCAATTAACATGTGAGCCTTCACTTTTTTATTTTGACTCCATAATTCAAGAAATCATTTAAATTTATTTTGACTATTTGAATGTTACAAGGTTTTGATCACAAAAAAGAGAGAGTAAAGTGAAAATCTAAAAGGACTTTAGAGTTTCAAGGAGCGGGTACTAAATGAGTTGAAAAAAAAAGCTTACATAATTAATTTGATACATGTTCTTATAAATATTTCAATAAATAATATAATAAAAAAGAAAAACACAAATTAAGCTATGACTTTCATATTACTAATTTTAAAAAATGCTAAAATAAAATTTTCATAGTAATAAAAAGTTAAAAATATAAACATTGATATGAAATGGTTCAGTTGATTGACAATCTAATTATTACAGTTTCATACTAAATTCAATGATTCTTATAGAAACAATATTGGTTCAATCAAAAATATTAAATCTACTCAATCATATATTATGTGACTTTATTTTTGTATAAATGGCTGAATAATAAAAATAAATAAATAAATAAAGATACATTTATGGCAAATCATCGTGAGAAAGAAATATTTGTATCAAATTCTAACATAGTTATGCACGAAATTCAAAAGTTAGAGATATTTTTTTTTCGATATTCGATGTTAGTACTAGCACTCATCTAATGTAATTTGTGTCTCATAAAATTCATTAATATTAATGTTTTGTAATTACACTCTCATTCTTGTTGAAACATTGCGAGAAGAGAGAATTAAGTTGCAATAGTGCAACATTACGATTGAGCTTATATATTTTACAATGAAAAATAAAAAAGTTAAACACAACATAAAATGAGATATAAAAGATAAGTCATGATATTATTTAGTGACTTGGTGTGTTACTTACCTAACCCAATTATATAGAGATTATCAAAGAGCGATTTGACAATATAAATATAATTATTTCTATCATGAAAATATTATCGAGATAATTATATTATAAATAAATTAGAGTAATAACTCTCCAAAGGATAACTCCTTCTTTATCATCGAAAAAATAAAAAAAAAAGGGTACTTTTATTTCCTTACGATAATAATAAATCTAATACACATTAATCATATATTCACATTAATTATGGTAAAAAGAAAAAAGAAAAAAAATATGACTCTTAGTATTCTTATTTACATCATATTATTGTTGAGAAAGAAAATTAATTTATATATATGATCTTTCTTAACATTTTTAACATAAATTTGTTGTTGAGAAAATTAAATGATGGAATTTAAAGTTTTCTCTAAAGAAAAGAGAGTTATAGGAATTATATATATATATAAAATTCCTAATTTTACTATACATATAAATTTGATAATTTTTTTAATAATACCTCTATTTATGGGACAATAATTTGGAATATCAAATGATATCCTAAACATGATTATTAATATAATTTTGAAGTTTGATCATCAAAAGTCATTTAAGTATGGAAAATAAAGATACTTAAATTTTTATATTAAAAAATATGAATCAATGAATGAATAGTAATTGATATATTCATTTCGTACAATATTAAAATATAAATAAGCAGAACAATTGTTAAAAAATTTAAGAAAATAAAAAGATAAATAGGATTCTTGGCCAAAGAAAATAAAAAATTGAGAACGTCAAATATTAATAATTAAAAAAAACACTAGAAATATGAAGACTACAAAAGTTTCATATCAATAAACATCATTTTATAAATTATATAATAATTATGAATTAACTTTATATTCTCATTATTCTACCATAATAATGATTAAAAGTTAATTTACATGACTACAAAATTATATATACATACTTTATTGCGTAACATACATGTTCATGTTAATTTTTTTCACCTTCTATTTTCAAAAATATCCTGACATTAAAACAAAATAAGTTCATCGTACAACAATAACAAAAAAATAATATAAAACTAAAGTTAACTAATCAAATAAAAACTCTAAAGAATATTTAATTGTGATTCAAAAATAAAGGAATGATCTTGTTACCAACATAACATAACCTAAATGTTCCATAAACTACAAAATGAAGAAGAAAAATTCAGAAAAAATCAAAAAGCTTTTTCTAAAAAAAATTGTTATTCACATTATCATGAATTCAAAAATAATAATATAGAATGTATAATTGCAACTGAGAAAAAGTGATAGCTATATTGAGCACATCAAATAATTTTACCTTGTATAATTAAACTGCACCAAATATGTCTAACAATCTTCATTATAGATCTCTCTCCTGCAAAATCAAATCAAAGTAAACAAAAAATTAACCAACCAAAGATATAAAAGATGCAGAAAAAGGAAAAATGTTAAAAAATAAAATAATCATGACATATGTCTCAAAATAAGTTTTTATAAGTGTATTTTTAAAATGTCATGGATTTCTATATTAAAATATTTGAGGGTTATGAATATAAAAAAATTAGGAGTTATATAAACATTATTAATATTTATTAAAATTAAAATTATGTAATTAAAGAGGTAAGAAAATAAAATAATTGAAAGAAATAAGAGAAAAATGCCAATGAAAAAAAAATAGGAATCAAGTCCTTAGAGAGTGTCACATCATCATTATCATACCAAGCTTTATTATGATATATAGATTGGGGGTTGAGATTCACACTCATCCATTTGAAAATATAGATTGTGCAAAAAGTAAGCATTTATTGTCATTTGAAATGTTTCATAGGGAAATAGAACAACTCAAAGTTAAAATATCTTTTTTTTTTTAAAAAAAAATTTAGAACATCTTCAGGTGTCATTTTATATATTTTTAAAATATAATAGTGTTTTATATTTTTAAGAAAAGAAAATATCTTACTTGTAGAGTCTATTCTGACACAATTAAATAAGTATAACTTACATAAATTTCATTGTGTAAGGAGTAAATAACATTCTAACCCTACTTTTTTTTCTAATTGTAATATTCTATTAATTTTTACGCAATACGAATATATAACTCACAATTCGAATACATTAATGTTGATACATCATGTATCAAGTTGTTACCCTGAAAAAGGAAAAATGAAAAATTTAATTAAAATTTCATAAATTACGCTTACACGTTCAGTCATACACAAATTTAACAGTTTCAACAATTGGAAAAATTAAATTTCATCTTCCTATTCATTTTTCTTCATGTTCATCGAAGAACCATCCAAATTAGGTTTAAATTTGCCAAAAATTTAATAAGATAAATAATGAATAGCTATTTGACAAACAATTTTTTTTTGTGAGTCTCAAATCTAGAATTGCAGAAGACCATGAGATAAGAAAAACTTGAAAATTTGATATATAGTAGAAGAAAAACACGAAAAAATGTTATTGACCATGAGATTCAATCACTCACAAATTGTAACAGGATAGCACAATTCAAAATTCAAAATTCTTCTTCCCATTCTTCCCAAGACTCTCAATTTTGAATCAAAATTGTCAATAAAAATTCGAGATACATTAAAGATTAATACAACATTCTTCTTCCTATTCTTTGAAAAAAAACTCTCAGTTATCGACAACATTCTTCCTCTCATTCTTCAAAAACACTCTCAATTTTTGAATCAAAATTTCGAGATACATTAGAGATCTGATACATCGTTGAGGTGAAGAAATAAGAGCCTGGATTTTCAATATATTCGATATACATTAATACAACAAACAAAAATGTTGAAGAGATATATAGTTTTGATGGATCATCTATCTCTTTTATAGTGTTGTGTGATTGTTTATTGAGTTGTGTTTTCGAGATGGATAGATTTATCAATACATTATTATTTATGTATATTGTTTGAATTGATAAGTGTTGTATTTCTACTAGATACATTAAATAAGTAATTGTTGGCCATAACATGTTGTTTAATAATTGCTATGTATCAGATACAATTAGTAGAATTCAAATTTACGTATCATGCCTAAAAATTTGTCACGACCCAAATCGGGTCGCGACTGGCACCCACACTTACCCTCCTATGTGAGCGAACCAACCAATCCAAACCCCAACATTTTCAAACATAGTAACATAATATAATGCGGAAGACTTAAACTCATTAATGAAAATCAATTAAATAACTTCTAAAAACTCAACAACTATTATTATCCCCAAATCTTGAAGTCATCATCACAAGAACATCTATCTCAAATTACTAATTTACGAGTATCTAAGAAGCTAAATAAGTAAAAAGCTAGTCCATGCCGGAAGTTCAAGGCATCAAGACATGAAGAGGAAGATCCAGTCCAAGCTAGAAACATTAGCTCACCCTGAAACCCGGTGCAATGAAGACTGACTAGAGTTGCGGTTGAGTTGAAGACGACGACACGTTTGCTGCACTCCACAAATAATCAAAAAGAAAACATAAAAGTAGGGGTCAGTACAAAACACAGGTACTGAGTAGATATCATCGGCCAACTCAAAATAGAAAACAGTATATATCAGATAATATCATAAAATCAACTACAATACTCAACATGCGGTATTTACAATTACCATAACCCTTGGTCGCAACACCAAGCACATCAATGAGGACATACGCCTCCTCATCATACTCATTTGGGAATTAGGTTCATTAAATTGAGTATATTAACATAATTCAAGATTCATTCTCTTTACAAATCCTGGTGTCGGAACGTGACACTCCGATCCTCAACATACTATCCTGGTGTCGGAACGTGACACTCCGATCCTCATATACTATCCTGGTACCGGAACGTGGCACCCGATCCATATTCTATCCTGGTGTCGGAACGTGACACTCCGATCCTCATATACTATCCTGGTACCGGAACGTGGCACCCGATCCCCTAATCTCACTACTTTCGTTCATCAAGCCTTCTTTTATACCAAGGCATCATCATTAACAAAGTAGATTAGGGTTTCTTTTTCAAGATTTAGGATTCAATAGCTTCATCATGCTTATTTTTATCACAATTATATAATCACATTCATGCAAGCATACAATTAAGCATATAGAAGGGTTTACAACACTACGCAATACATATCATTCGCTATTAAGAGTTTATTAAGAATAGCATAAAACCATAACCTACCTCCACCGAAGATTATTGATCAAGCAAGCAAATTCCCCAAAGCTTCGTTTTTCCTCTCTCTCGATCAATGTTCTCCCTCTCTCTGTTCTTTCTGTTTTTCTTATTCAAACCCTTTTTCTTTTACCCTAATTAGCATATAATTAAGTATAAAAGATGATGAATTAACCCATTCATTAATTTAAGGTTATCTCCTTTAACCCTCAAGAAATTGGGTTATTAATATTCAACCACTAACTTTATAATTATAAGCAGGAATAGTCCAAAACGCCCCTTAAAACATTTAACAGAAATCCGACCCAGCCTGGGATTACACAGTCTGTGACGGGCCGTCGTGCCTGCGACGATCCGTCCTGCTGAGTCGTCACAGAGTTCAGAGACTCAATTTCTTCACAGGGTCTATGACGGTCCGTCGTTCCCATGACGGTCCGTCCTGCCATGTCGTCACGAAGTTCAGAGAGTCAATTTCAGTACCCAAATTTCAGAATTCTAAGTATTTTGGAACGAGACCCCCACGACGGTCCGTCGTGCCCATGACGGTTCGTCGTGGGATCCGTCGACTTAGCCAGTTTTTCCAGAAATAAAATCTGCTGCTCAAAACGACTAAACAGGTCGTTACAAAATTAGTGCATGATACATTATTATTTATGTATGTTATTTTGTTTGAGAAATACTATATATTAAAATTTTTAAAAAAATATTATACATGTAATTGTTCCAAAATAGCTTTTTGTGTGTGTGTGATACATAACACAACATTTATGTATCAAGTACATTTATATTGAACATGATAAACACTAATTGAAGGTTCAACAACAACATAGTTATGTATCAATACCTTAAATATAAACATGATACATTGCATAAAACAAATGCAATTGTAGCAGTGATACACCGGATCAATGATAACACTAAGAAAGACTAATTTAAGAATTATAATAAACGTGATACATTAAAAATCTGTATCTTTGATAGTTATAACCGTGCAGTAGTAGATTCAACTTTTTTCACAATGATAGATACATTAAAAGAAAAAAAATATTTTTCAAAAAAAATTCAATGATGATACAATTAATAAAATTGCAAAGTTTCAATAAGATTTCAATAGGGACAGGGGGCGGAGGTAATTTTTTTTTAGATGAAAATTAGAAAAATAATAATAAAAGAATCAAAAAGTTGAAGGGATGGAAAAAAGATCCATCTCTTGAATAATTTGAAATCATTAGTTGTAAAGAGAAAAGATTTGAAATTCATAAATAGATAAATTGATATAATTATTGATAGATCTGTGGCGTAAAAAAATGAAGGAAAATCATTGGTATAAAACTTCAAATTAATGTATCCGAATTTTTTTTATAGGAGTAAAATAAGGATTTTTGATATTTTTTAAAATGACTTAAAAATAAGAAAACATGATAATTAATGGTGTGTAGTTAAGTAATTTTTCATTAAAGAATTGCTCGAGACATCAATTTTTTTGGGCTTCCTACTTTGTTCTATATTAGTTTGGTGTTATAGTGTATATGTTCTGCACGTATATCTCATATTAATCAATAATATGATTTTGAGCAATATTCTATTCAAAAATTAATTTTTTGGGTTGAGTCAAAATTTTGAAACCGGCTAATACACTTGTTTTTCCTGAAGAATATGCGCTACTTAAATTGATTGATTTTGGGTTATGATTGAGATCAACTAAAACACATAATAGCTCAAAAAGGTATTGCCGTCAAAGAGGGATTTTGGTCGGGGCAACTCAACCCTAAATACATCGAAGCAGTTGCTTTAACACCCCAAAAAATAAGATCTCAAAATTATTGAATTATCATATATATGAGTTTTAATACTAATTGAAATTTTCTCCGTAGTTTGTTGTTAATCTTTTACTAATCATAATCCACATATTTTAAAATGTTTGTTATTTTTTAAGAAATACAGTTGATGTAATTGTTATTAAAGTTGTAGGCAATTATATTTATAGTCAGTTTCTACTTCTTAATTTGTCTATTCACTTTAATTTGCATCAATTATATTTTAAAATTGAATTTGTAAGAATATGTTTAATTCTTTGAGGAGTCTCTTAAACATTTCAAACTCAAGCTAATTAGATTATTAAATAATTAAATTTAAAAAGACATTCTTTTAACTTTAAATGTCATCTAAGCATAACAACCACTATGGTTTAGACCTATTTCTTAATTAAATGTAGTACAATATACTATACAAATAAAAATGATATTCTAAGTATACTCAATCAAGTGAAATTTCACTTTATCTTTTGATACTCCTAGTACTTTTATAATATTTTAATAGTTGTGTAACAAATGATTATTTTTAGAAAACACTATAATCAATCATAAGATCTCTTTTTTTAAAAGTTTCGCTTTAGGTCTCCTATCCTATTGAGTAATTGAAACATGTCATTAATATTTTTGTTCTTGGATGCATTGTGATGGAGATGATTACTGATGGCTCGAGACTTTGATGTTAAAAATATAACGAGTTAACATTGAAGTAGCATATGAAAAATCAATCACTACACCATTTTCGCCCTACAACAACACCACGTAAGTGTAGCCTAAACTAGCAAAAAGTGTGGCCTTTGATAAAAGGCTACACTTTTGGACATTCAACAACACTTTTTAGGGGCTGCCCAAAAGAAGCGTAACCTTTGACATTAGGCAACACTTTTTAAATGTTTCCATCTTTGGCTACACTTATAAAGCGTAGCCAAATAGGTATAAGGGCACGCTTTGAAGACGTGCATTAGCAACACCTATTTTTTGTTAGACTACACTTAAAAGCGTTGCCTTTTCAGATTTATTGGTCACACTTAAAAAGTGTTGCCTTTTATTGGTCATCTATTGCAACACTTTCAAAATGTAACTTTTTATCTACCTAGAGCAACACTTACAAAGTGTAACTTCAACATTTATAAGCCTACATGTAGCACAAATATATATAATATATTTACATACATACAAGTGACCTAAAACACAAAATGAACTAATTAATCATCAAATTGAAGCTATATATTTCAAATAAACTTCGAGAAATATTTCATGTACAACCAAAAGATAGTATGCGTTGTGTACATACCCATACTTATACATCAATATTCTAAATGTGTACACAATAAATCAAATATGTATTTAAACTTTTACAATAGTTCAAAAACTCTTCATCATCCACTTCAAATTTGATCACCTCCATTTCCCTACACAAATAAGATATTGGCAGTTATATAGAAGAGGTAAGAAGTTCAGATTGCAACAATATAGAGAGGCAAGAAATCCAGCAGTTACAGAAAATTAACACGAACACTAAATAAAAAAGGAATTAATGAGGAGACACAAACAATTAGATTCTCCTAATAATTATTTGTTTATTTGTTTGTAGTTATGGAAGCATGCCTTCTACTAGGATGTCAAAAGTTATGGTTATAACATGGATATTCTATATAATAAGAAAGAAAATAGACTTTATGACAGAAATGTTTATATATAGAAGCAGCAGTTACAGAAAACATTAACAAAAATCTGCAGATTGCAGATTCCATACCATGCCAATGTTCTATACAAATGCCAAAAAAATAGTGAAACAAAAGAAGCAAGACCTTAGATCAATTTAAACCAAATACATTAACAACAACTAAAGAGAGACAAGTCCAGATTGTAGATTACAGCAGCAGCAAAAATTAAAGAAAATTAGATTAGTTTCCTTGTGTAGTTAATATGTTCCACACGATCAAACAAGGAAACTAAATCTGACATAGCAAAACTACACTTCAACCATAGCAAACAAGCAACATGAATAGTGGTCAAGAGAAACAAAACCTTAGCTCAATTCAAACCAAAGCCACTAACAATAAATTACCAATGATGAAATAGCAAAAACAATATATAAGTCAATAAGAAAGATCAAAGATCTGTTATACATACCCTGTGCAAATACGTTTCTGAGTTCTTAGGAAAATCAAAATTGATAACAACGTTAACTGCTTGAATATCAATTCCTCTAGTAAACAAATCTGTTCCATCAAGAAAGAACACAAAATTAAGAAATTTAACAATTAATCAATTTGAAATTTCAGCTGTAACGGAAAGCGTGACAGACCGTCATAGCCATGACGGTCCGTCCTGCATGTTCGTCATGAAGATCAGAGAAGTAGCAGAAGAAACTTGCAAGTATGGGATGACGGAGTCCACGACGGCCCGTCATGACCACGACGGATGACTATGACGGCCCATCATGACCACGACAGCCCGTCATGACCACGACGGCCCGTCATAACCACGACGGCCTGTCATGACCACGGCCCGTCATGACCACGACGACCTCTCATGACTACGACGGCCCGTCGCGAGGTCCACGGTGGCCCGTCGCGAGGTTCACGATGGCTCATCGTGACCACGACGTTCCGTCGCGAGGTCCGTCGACCCAGCCGCGTTTTGACAGATTTCCAGCAAATAGAGTTACTATCTATACTTATGGCCAAAATGACTGAATTAGCTAAAGTTACTATCTATACTTGAAAATGCACTAGACAAACCAAGCTTAATGTAAAATTAAGACCAATTTGATCAGGGTGAAGTATAAAATTGAGTTACCAAAATGCTTAATGTAACAGGTATGAGCATGAAAATGATAAAGGGAAAACAAAAAATGCAACAAGGAGGGGATGTCAATAGCAAAATATCAGGTATCATAGCTATGAAACCTTACTCAAATAATTTGTCTAAAACTGCTACTAAGATTGTTGAAGTTGAAGGAGGGATGGATTGGGGTTGTTAATACAGCCTCACTTCTTCAGATTGGGGCAACAAAAGGAGGAAATTTGCCTCATGTTTTTCATGAGGGGGTACAGTCAGACCTTAACCCTGACCATAGAGCCCCAACTAACAATAAAACTCAGCAACAACAATCTAAACAACAACAGGGTCAACAACAAGGGCAGACAGTGGCAATTAAACAAGGGCACCTTAACACACATTTCTCACAATACTACCTGACGCCTCTATTTCAGTTTCTAAAGTAAGTCTAAATTTGTACTTACTTGATTAAATCAGTTCTTCAACTTCCGTCCTTCAGCTCTTCGATTTTTATTTCTTCGATCCCCAGTTCTTCAGCATCAACTCTTCATTTCGTCGAGCAAATCAAAATCTGGAGAGGAGACTCTTCAACTCAATTCTTCTGTTTTTCAGCTTAGATACTCAGGAGAATCTACATGTTTCAAAAGTTTTATAGCTACATAAAAGTCAAAACAAATTTAACACGCAAGTTTAAAAAAAATGATTGAAACTATGTCATATAAATAGAAACTGGAGGAGTAATGTTCAATAAAAAACATTATAGTAACGGTTCCATATCAAATTCAAAATATCATGATAACCTATTACAACAACACTTGTTCTGTTTAATTCCCATCATTTCATTATACTCAATCTTCACAATTCTTTACTTTTATCGAACGAACAACTAAATATCTCAGTTCATTCAGTTTTCTGCTTTTCATTAGTTCAACATCACGGTACAAGGTATTAAGGCTCAGGGCACCCAGAAATCAACTAGTAAAGCTAAATTACGAGCTAGACTCCCAAAAATTGTACAAAAACACAAGAACATCAAAAACCTAAAGCTAGAATTTAGACTTTCAAAGATAGAATTCTTACCAGGTAAACCCTAAATCTGTCTAAAATCAAGTCTTGCAACGAGAAATCTGAGAGAAAAGTGTGACGGAGAGACTTAACTTCAGTTCATCTTGCTAACAACCCCAATCAATTCCTTCTAAACAAAAAATATAAAAATTTATTCAATATGATGAAGCTTGATGAAATCTTCAGCTCTTACCTTGACAAAATCTTCAGCTCAGAGAAGAGAAAGCTCGGTCAGCTCGATGAGTTTTGCAGCTCGATCTTTAGCTCGATCTTCAGTTCGATCTTCAGCTTGGATAAAAGAAATTGTGAGTTCTTCAGCTCGAGGAAGGAAAGGGAAAGCGTGACTTGAAGGAAATAGCTCCATCTTCAGCACAATATCAGAGAAAGGAAAGGGAAAGCGTGAGTTCTTCAGAAAAGAAAAGGGAAAGGGAGAAGGAAATAGAAAGTCTTTTTGTTTTATTATTAATTAATGTTTATTTTTTTGGCCAATAAAAATGGGAGGGAGTGTTAAAAATATTGGAGGGAATATAATATTTTAGTGAAAAATTTTAAGGCAACACTTATAAAGTGTTGTTTTTTCAATTATAAAAATAGGACATTTTAGAAGTGTGGTCATATATGTAAATAGGTGTTGCCAATTATATCATATTTTAACAACACTTATAAAGTGTATCTTATATTATTAAAGAGTACACTTTTGAAGTGTTACCAAAATTATTGTAGCTAAAAGTTAAAAATTTTGGCTACGCTTTAAAAGCGTTCCCAAAACTACTTTAGGCAACACTTCACAAGTGTAGTCCAAAATAAGTGTGGTCGTAGGCCTAAATGGTTAGTGAGTGAAACCGGATAATATATTTAATCATGAGAATAGAGGTGAAAGACTTTGTTTGAAAAGAGATATTGAGAAAAACAAATTTGTTTTGAAGTTAGGAGTTGAACAATTAATTAAATTAGTTTAGTATACGTGTTTTATACATGCATATCGTGTAAATTAACAAAAAATATATAGACAAATTGAATAAATTATCATATGTGACTGTGTAATCCATATCATTGAGTATACAACTTTAAAACACATGTAGATTTTACTAAACAATATATTTGAGTAGAAAATTAATACCTAAAAATAATATTTAAGTTTCCAAAATAATTAATGTTGTTTCGATAAGGCCTCATTTATCTATATTTAGAGAAAAATGACGCCCATTGTAGCTGATCGAATAAGTCATCAATATGCGGAAGTGGATACTTATTCTTCACTGTTACCTTGTTTAACTGTCTGTAGTCAATATACATCCTCATAGTTCCATCCTTCTTCTTCACAAACAACACTGAGGCACTACAATGTGACACACTAAGGCGAATAAAACGCTTACTCAATAAATCCTACAACTGATCCTTCAATTCTGCTGGCGCCATACTGTAGGGAGGGATAGAAATAGGCTTAGTGCCCGGCTCTAAATCAATAGCAAAATCAATATCCCTATCGGGAGGTACACCTGGAAGATCAGAAGGGAATACATCGGGAAACTCCTTAACCACGGGAACAGAGTCCATGGGAGGTGATTCAACACTAGTATCCCGAATAAAAGCAAGAAAGACAAACATCTCCTCTTTACTAATCTCTAAGCACAGATAAAGATGACCTTGCTAGGATAAAAACCACTAACACGCCTCCACTCAAACCTCGGAACGCCAAGCATCGCTAAGGTCACAATCTTAGCAATACAATCAAGGACAACATGATAAGGAGAAAGCCAACTCATACTCAAAATAACATTAAAGTCTACCATCCCCAAAATGATTAAGTCTACCTAAGTGTCACACCCAGCCAAAGAAACAAGACATGATCGATACACTTGATCTACCACTAAGGGCTCAACCACGGGCGTAGAAACACAAATATGTACAATCATGCTATCACATATCAAGTCAAATTCAACAACAAAATAGGTAGACACATAAGAGTATGTAGACCCTGGATCAAACAATACAGACGCAGGTCAATGGCTGGAATGATACCTGTAATAACAGAGTCCGAGGTCTCCATCTCAGGTCTCCGCGGGAAAGCATAACAGTGGCCCCCTCGGCCACCTCCAATCTGGGTGGTACCTCTACGCCCACTCTGCTGAGGTGCAACAACACTACTAGAAGCTCTACCGCCTCTACCTGACTGAAATCTGCCTCGACCTCTAACCTGCGGTATCGGTAGTCTAGCGTGAAATGAAGAATCAGGTTGGGGCCCACCACGACCCCTCTGAGAAGTACACTTCCGCATTATGTGATCGGGATCTCCCAAGTAAATCAATATTTCTGACATGGAAACTGCTGTGCGGACCATGAAAACCCACTACAATTACCTCACCCGTTAGGTCGTTGTTGTGAACCGTACGAGCCCTGACCCGAGCTATAAGAACCCCTAGATATATGACCACCCTCAAATTAGTTGGCATAGATGCATGAATGGGTCACCACTGTTGAAAAGAACCACTCCTTCTGTGTGATCCCCTGCCTCTAGATGAGGCACCATCAAACTGAACTGATGTACGGGCCCTTTTAAGGTCCCCAAACTCCTCTCTCTTCATCAATTCTGCCTCTTTGGCGGCACTCACAATGTACTTGAAAGAAACCCCCTCTTGAGATGCCCAAAACACAGCTGATTTGATAGTGAAAGTCAACCCCCTAACATATCTACAGATCCTCTCTGTCTCATCTGGAATAATGGACAAAGCATGCCTAGACAACTGGAGAAAACGTACCTCATACTCTGTAACAAATAAGTTGTTCTGTCTCAGATTCTCAAATCTCAAGCGAATCTCCTCTCTCATGCTCCAAGGGATAAAACGATTATGGAATGCACTAGAAAACTTGTTTAGTTACTAAAGGAGATCCAACTAGCAAAGACCCTGAATAATTTCTCCACCACTCTCTCGCTGGCCCACAAAGCTGGAGTGTAGCATATCGAACCCCATGTGACTTAGCTAATCCAACAACCACTAGCAAATCTCGGCATGTAGTCAGAAACTCATGAGCATCCTCAATCTTCTTACCGTGAAACTAGGGTGGATCTGTCTTTCGGAACCTCTCATATCTACGTTGCTCGTCCTCTGTCAGAACAACGAATGGGGCACCTTGACCCCCAACTTCTGGTGCAATATCATTCTCAACAGCAGGATCCACTATAACTGCCCCACTGTATCCTAAATAACTAGGGCTTCCTGCTACTCTTGGGTCTGATACCCCTCTCCTAAAGCAAAGGTGTGACTGTAGACTCTGGAGGAACTTGGTCCCTTCTGTCATCAATCTGAGGCTCTGGAGAGACCTCTCTAGCACGACTTCTTACTGGTGCTGCTCCACGACCACGACCACGACCTCTGGCTAGTGTCGTACCACGAGCAGGACCTCTAGCTAGCTCAGGCTCTACCTCTATCCCTAGGTGGGGCCTCAACAATTGCCTCGAAAAGTGCCTCTCATCTGCCACCAGTAACATTATCTCTAGTCCTCGTCATCTGTAAAAAGAGTATACAATAACTCAGTGCTAAATAAGGTAACCACTCACGATGAGAATTAATGAACAAAATGGAAGTTTCCTACTAATCTTTATAGTCTCTCAGAGATAAGTACAGACGTCTCTGTACTGATCCTTGAGACTCTACGTAGAATATATATATTGATTTCACAAATTAATTGAACTACTTTTTGAAAAATTCAATATCTATCAAATTTCTAACTCATAAAATATACAAAAAAATCATCTACAAAATATTAGACAAGGTAGAAAAAAGGATTTACACTATTAAGAATAAGATATAGTCTTGATTATCTTCAGGACTTATTAACATTAACTGTGAAATACATAATTTATCCAATACGACAAAATATTAAAAAAGTCTATAATAGCGTGTGTCAAATCTTCTCAAAGAATTGTAGACGGGTGGTTTCGTCCTTGACGTCTTATGATTCTCGAATTGTATTTTCTTAATTTGTACAATTCACAGTGTACAAATTAACACAAGTAATTCTTACAACACAATCATAATCCAAAATACATATAATAAGAAAATACCACATGTTTCGTATTGATGATCTATTTGACTAGCTTCAATATGTCCTAGTGTTTTCTGAGGTTTACTTGATATCTAGTCACCATCAACTGAGGATTAGTACATCAGACATTCTGAAGACCATATTTAGGACTCGTTATGATCATTAGGAGCTCCAATGACCCTGCCACCTTCAAAAAACACAATTTAACAATTGAGAAGAGAAAATTTACCAAAATGCTATCTATGAGTATCCTCAACAACCTCTGTAGGACTTATTACCATGAACATGCGAAATATATAATTTAACAAAAATAGGTAAAATATTATAAAAGTCTATAATCTCATGTTTCAAACCTTCTTGGAGTATATATGGTGTCAGAAGTGCAGACAGATAGTTTCATTGCTAGACGTATTTTGATTCTTGAATTGAAACTCTAATTGCATTTATCCAAATAACAACATCGCGAAGTTGTGATGAAAAAAAAACTTTAGGGTGGTGGATTGGATCGGATTTGAATGGATTGAACATTGGTTGATTTAAAATAGATTAGATCACTATCCACTCATATAAAATAGGGAAAATTGTATGAAATATCAAACTATTACTTCAAACTATATGTTATAGCCATAGTTTATTTTATTTGTAATCTCATTTTTTTGGCCATCTGATTGGTATACAAGTAGCTATTTTCGGTATGCAATTACCCATTCGGTATGCAAATGTATAAAATGTGTTCGTGTTTGTACAAAGCGAGAGAAAAGTGTGTATACAAATACAAATACATATATTTTCGTCCTATAACTTGTATATGTATAAATAAAAATCTTATATATTATACAAATTATAATGTACACATGAATTTATATAAAACTGCACAATTTGTATACTGGAGTATCTAGCGATTATATAAATAAAAAACTCCATAAAAAACATACAATTTGATATTAAGCGCAATCATGCAAATTATAACTATAACATACAAATATAATTTTTATATTTTTTATACATGAAAGTTGCTCTATAAAATATGGATAACTTTGTATTTCCTCCCATCACCCCGAAAAATAAAATACTTTTTTTTTTGAAAAAAGAAGTTGGCAATTCCTAACCCCACCTGCCCCAACAAAAGTTTTTAGAAGTTCTTATTTTTTTTGTAAAAATATCAAAAATTTAATAAAAATTGTCATGTATCCATTTTATTCATATTTGTTTAAGTTTAAATATGTTGAAATCTAAATTACCAATTAAAGAAAATATGAATGATCTATTAAATTTAATATGAAAAAATGGTTTCATTTCACTTATATAAGTTGATATTGTCATTCCTATCACCAGATAAATATAATTGGTGTAGTTAATAGGGTAGTAATTACCTGCTTGGTAATTACATAAACTAGTAAAATTATGCTTAACACATGTTGTTTGCCATTGTGTAATTATAAGTGTACTATTTAGTTGTCCAAATGTAATCATAATGTTATATTGAATTTTTAAAATAAAAATTAATTATTAAAAATTTAAAATATATTATTTTTAATAAACATATGTTCTTAATTAATATTATAAAAAAAATTCTTTATTTATATTTTTAGTTTAGTATATTTAATTAAATTAATCAAAAAAGCTAAAAGGCTAATATTATAAATATAACGGAAAAGAGTCAAAATTGCCCCTAAACTATGTGAAATAGATCACTTATACCCCTTCGTTACATTTTGAGAAAAAAAATGCTCCTATTCTTATCCTAAGAGACCACATATACCCTCAAGAGTTAACACCCCATATTTTTATTGACTTGACAAGCAACGTGGGAGGAATCTTTTCACTTTAGCATTGTCAATTAGAATTCACTACAAAAGAAGTAGACCATTAGCGACGATAATAGTCTCCACAAAAGTAAAGGTGGACATTCGTTAATTCGGTTCTGATTTTCGGTTCTTGTACAACCTGTACCTAACACTGGACCAAAATAATTCGATTCGATTCGGTTTTGTTATTTCAATTTTTTAACGGGCCTGTTTAGTGAGCTTTTTAAAATTTAAAAATTTACAATTTTTTTGTTTGATTTTCAGCTTAATGGGCTAAAAATAGTATATCAAAGAAGTGCATTAGTCTTTTACTTTTTAATTTTATATTATAATAGTTATTATTTAACTTTAATAATTAATATAATATAAATATATATTATATTATAATATAATATATTTTGGTCGAAATACCGAATATCAAAAAATTATATCAAATCGAAATATTGAAAAATACAAAAACGTATATAAAATACCGAACCAAAAATCGAATACTGAAAAAATTTGGTTTTGTTTGGTGTTTCAATTTTTCGGTGTTTATGCCTAGCCCTACAGAAAAGCCCAAAAAATTGACAGTAAAAGTTTTTAACATTAAATTCTAATTTTGTTTTTATTCTTCATTTGTTTTACAAAAAATAAAAATGATATTGATTAAGTATGAGTTTGAAGAACTGTATGTCTTATTTTTATGTTAATAAATGTATAAAATGTACAATGATGCATTATATAGTAGGAGATGTGAATCGATAACTAATTGTAATGATTTTTCGTAAAAATATTGGGTGTTTTAAAAATATTAATATTGTAAGTTATTTATTTTAGAAAACTAGGTTGCAATCGAAAATTAATTATCATATTTTTTGGTTGAAAAAATATGTTTTACTAGCGAATGGTTGTTGGAGCCTTATTCGTCACTAAAAATCACTCATACCTTTAGTGGCAATATTTTGGAATTTTGTGGCAACTTTATCGTCACTAATGGTCAAGCTTTTTTGTAGTGAATGTTAGTTGGCAACACTTAAGTGGAGGAATTAGTCCCATGTGGCATGCCACGTCACTAAAAAAATTGGAGTGTTAACTCTTGAGAGTGTTTCTGGTTTCCTAGGATAACGGCGGGGTATTTTTGATCCCAAAATATAATGGAGGGTATAATTGATCTATTTCGTATAGTTTAGGAGCAATTTTGACTCTTTTCCATAAATATAATGTCATAAATTTTTGACAAAAAATAATCTATCAAGTCTAACTTTAAAAAAAAAAAAGAAAACTTGCAATGTAAAATATTAAATCAATACTCTTACGACAAATGAAATAAAAAATATAACATGAACAAGTAAAATTGATAGGAGTGAACATTTACCATATTACCCTATATTTTGGTGTGGGGCGCGATGGAAAGCAGTGAGTTGCGCTCACGTACAAGTTTTTGCCATGCAAACCTTATTGCGCCTTTTCCCGATTTCTCAAACAGAAAATAAAGAGGGAAGAAAGGAAAAATTATCTTCCATTTTTTTTAATCATTTTTTTTCTTTCCCTCTGAAAATTATTCACAATTT
Source organism: Solanum lycopersicum (assembly GCF_036512215.1). Taxonomy (NCBI): domain Eukaryota; kingdom Viridiplantae; phylum Streptophyta; class Magnoliopsida; order Solanales; family Solanaceae; genus Solanum; species Solanum lycopersicum. The sequence goes on along the minus strand of NC_090801.1, from coordinate 47,211,030 downwards.
TTACATTAATTATTTTTATATATTTTTCCTTTCTAATTTTGTATAGATTGACGTAACAATGGGTGAAGGAGCCTCATCTTCTTCAAAGAAATCCAGGAAACCAGATTGTATATTCTTTTTTTTTTTTTAATCTTTGTGTTTTAAAGATTCAATTTTTATTGGTAGAAAAACAAGAACAGGGTAAATAAATATGCTCCTTTGTTGGAATAGAGATCTGGGTTATTTATAAAATTCAATTTAGGGATCTTATATATGGGGTATTTACATTGTTTTATTAATTGAACCCTACATTAGTGCAAAATAGTACATTTCTTTTGATATTTCGGTGAAATCAACATACTTGTGAAACTCTGGGGTTTTGTTTTGTATACTGGATTATGATCTTGTCTGAATTCGTGTTGTTAATAACGGGTTCATTGTATCTTTGATGATTCTGTTACTAATTCAACACGTTGGAAGTTGAAAAGTATATAAGATGTAAGGTTCATGCCCAAAGCGGACAATATCACACCATGTAATCTAAGAGTATGGTGGGGCTACTTTGCCGCAACAGATTCATCATAGCCATGATGCTACTTTCAATTCTTGTTGAACTTAACTACAAGTCATTTCATGACCTTTCTACTTTTGTTGCTATTTGAATGATGTTTATCTGTATATGCCTGCTTAAAAGTCTTAGATTTCACTGTCTTTTTAAAAGAATTTGATGGCATATTCTTGTGTTGTAGATTCGAGGTTTACCCAACAAGAGCTGCCCGCTTGCAAGCCAATTTTAACTCCACAATGGGTATGCATGCATTCACAGAATCATTTGCATAACTTCTTTAAGTCTTTACTGTATTGTCTTGTTGAATATATTTCTCATTTTATGCATTCAGGTTGTAACGGCGTTTATCTTCCTTGGCATCGTCTTCATTCCTATAGGCCTTGCCTCATTGTCTGCATCAGAAAAAGTACTCAAATATCCATCTCTTTATGGTTTTTGGGAGTTTGTTTTTAGCCGTCAAATGGTATTTGACATGAAATATCTTTCGTTTTTATGCAGGTAGTGGAAATTGTACATCGATATGATGAGCAGTGCGTTCCTACAAATTATACACAATCAGACCTTGCATATCATGATAGGATTGCATTTATCAAAAATAATAAGTCAAACAAGACCTGCATTGTGACCTTGACAGTTAGTTCCGTGTTTCAAATACATTGTTTTTTTCGTTTCTTTGTTCCAAAATTTTAACATTGCGTTGCCTAATCCTTGCAAATTCATTTGCTGAATGTTTTTAGGTTCCTAAGAAAATGAAGCATCCTATCTATGTTTATTATCAGCTGGATAACTTCTACCAGAATCATCGTCGGTATGTCCAATATTTTGTTTGATTCAAGTTAAAGCTCTGTTATATATTATGAGTATAGAAATGAACAGATGTTTTAAACTCATAAAAGACTATTTGTGTGTGTAATTGAAGAGAATAACTCTTCTGATGCAATTGAAGTACTCCCTCCGTTTCAAAAAGAAAGATGTCTTTTTCTTTTTAATCTGTTTCAAAAAGAATGACTCTTTCTTATTTTGGTAACGTTTTAATTTCAGCTTTCTACGTGGCATGTTTAAGGCCACAAGATCAAAGAACAATTTTGTACATTTGACCTAACTTTAATTTAGGACAACAAGATTCAAAAGTCTTCTTTATATTTTTAAACTCCGTGCCAAGTCAAACCCAGGTCCATTCTTTGTAAAACGGAGGGGTATGTTCTCTCGTCTAAGTTGTGTATGTTCTCTCGTCTGAGTTGTGTTATTATGTTGTTCCAGATGACTGTTCCCTTCACTCTCTAGAAGCACAAACAAAAAGACTAAAGAGACAAAAAGAAATGCACAGAGTGAGCTTTTACTAGACTTAGATACATTGTGATTTAAGCTAGGAAGATTTATTGGTATACCAGTTGTTGGGGCGCTGGCTTCTTCTGCTGTATTTATTCATTAATAAGCGTAAAACTTAAGTATAAAAATAAGAACATGCATAAAGTTGAATTTATCGATAAAAATGAAATGGGAAAAGTAACAAATCAAGAAGTTAAAGATGACATCTTTTTTGTAAAATTAAGGAAGTTATGGATAAGTCATTAAATATGTAACTAACGGAAGGATTAAAACTTTTAAGTCATTATTGAGGAGAATTTAGATCTTTAGCAATGGCAAATTTTGTTAGGCGTGCTGATATACACACTCTTTCTTAATATGTTGATGTATAATAATAGAGTTGAAAATAAATTGATATGCGGATAACAGGAACTGGATGAAGTTTATCAGCTTTAATTTTGTCCAGTTCCGAGTTTTTGTTTCTGCCTATGAATTATTTTTAGTAGTACATGCTCAGGAAGGAATAAATTTTCTATTTTGAAGTCCTCTCCTGGTCAAGGAGGCACCGGGACAATTATGTTAATGTAGAAATTCCGTTCCTAGTCTCAGAATTCTGAAATTTAGTGAGACAGATCTGGCCTGACTGTGAAAGAGATCGTGCAAGTTGCCTGTTTTTCCTTTTCTTACTCTGTAGTATTTTATAAGAGATTGACTCTTGCATCGAGAGTGGACATGCTTGAAGGAGAATCACTTCATTTTTTCCCGGTAAATGATACTCACTTAAATGGTATTGAAATCTTCCTATGTTTTCACAGATATGTAAAAAGCAGAAACGATGAGCAATTGCGCAACCCAAATTTTAAGGGCGACTTAAAAAAGACTTGTGCTCCTGAAGACATGAACGGAAATGAACCTGTGATTCCCTGTGGGCTTATCGCTTGGAGTTTGTTCAATGATACATATGGTTTTTCAATTAAGAACAAAGGTTTACCAATCAATAGGAAGAACATTTCATGGCCAAGTGATAAAAAGCATAAATTTGGATCAAAAGTTTTCCCTAAAAATTTTCAGAAAGGAAGTTTAATTGGGGGTGGATCACTTAACGAGAGCATACCTGTTAGTGCAGACTATTGCCCTCTTTTTCATCTTATTATCATTATTCCTTTCCCACATTTTTATTGTTATCTTAACTATTTTGGGTATTTTACATGCAGATGAGTGAGCAAGAGGATCTTCAGGTTTGGTTGAGAACTGCGGCATTACCAGTATTCAGAAAGTTATATGGGAAGATAGAGCATGATCTTGAAGCTAATGAGATCATTACAGTAGTAATACAAAACAATTACAACACATATACATCTGAGGGTAAAAAGTCTTTGGTTCTTTCAACCACTACATGGATTGGTGGAAAGAATAAGTTCCTAGGCATTGCATACTTGACTGTGGGTGGGATTTGCTTATTCGTGGCAATAATTTTCATACTTATGTATGTCATCAAACCAAGGTAAAAGCGCACCCAATACTGTCTTCCCGTTTTGATTCCTTAATCGTATTATATTTATATCTGCAGCAAATCTTTTTTTCTTTACTAGTTAAGAAAACCAAAGTTGACTGCTAGGTATAGATTTGCTGGATTACATGCTTATAGTTTCAATTGTTTGAAGTGCTATAAAAGAATAAAAGAACTCTATGTTGCATTTAAGAATCGAGACGAGCTCATGAAGGGTTAAAACTTTCTGTAAATCTCATTTTCATCATGTCTTGATAATCATTTATCGCACCAGGAGCATGCGTGACAAGATAATAGCTAAATTCCTTTTCATATGGCCAATTTGTTTTGGAAATACTTTTAGTTAATAAAAGCAAGATAATCTGTTTTTGTTTGAAGATATCAACAGAAAATGAAATGATCATGTGAAGTAGGAGGCTGTTATTTTCAGTTTATGAACTTATTTGGAATTCGACCATCATACCATTGATGTTCATTGTGACTGTGCAGGCCATTCGGTGATCCAGCCTATCTGTCTTGGAACTTGAATCCTTCAGGGAACTGATGATGTCTGCATTATCATCCGTCATGCTCTTCTCTCCAAATTTTTCCTGCAGAAGAGTTTTAATTAGCTGGTTTAGTTGTTTAACACTAACTATATTCGATACTTGCAAGTCCTGGACCAGTGACAGCATCTTGTGATTTAGGCATTCAACTCTATTGTCATTTCACTATACATATCATGTTAACCATCAAAACCTCTGCCTTGCAGCTTTATTTCTTTGATTAAATCATTTATTGTGGTGAGATAATCTTTCTAGACCACTGTATACTTTTTTTTTTTTTTATATATGTACTGATCAGAATAGGACTGAACACTGAAATTCATTGTTATATTTGAGCAGACTACACCTGTTTTAATTAGAAAAAAGATACCTTGTGATTACACTCTGAATCATTAGGCTGAGCAAATATGCCTTAAAATTTAGAAAATAGATGTTCATATCAAATTGTGAATTGAAGCACAAAAATATCAGTATATTGTTTTTGTATTGCTTAGGATCCAACTCTTTAAAATGTGTTAAAAGTTAAAACGACATATATAGACAACAAATGTAATACATTAACTAATTGAAAAGCTCCACTCGAGTCCTAAAGTACTATGCTCATTTCGCAATGAATTAAAAAAAATAAAATACCAAAACTCTGTATAATTAGAGTATTGAAAAAAGAACAAATACAATCTATATCAAGAGCTTACATCAGCTGTGTCAATTTTGAGGGGGGCTTAATTAAGTTAAGCTTTCCCTTAATTAATAACAATTAATTGTGGTTAGCATTACAACAAGTTAATCTATATAGCAAACAAAAGCAAATTAAAGAAGAAAAAATGTAAAGATTTCTTGATTGGTTCTTCTTGTCTTGTTTCTTTAAGCATTCTCCAAAATAGTCCAAAATGTATGTAAAGGTGCAATCAATTCTACCAAAGTGTTGACTCTCATAACTACTCTTGATAGAGTTTTCCTTGAAAATGCCATAAATGTGTCTAGAAATGTTGCACTTTTTGTTATTTTCCTTATAGGAAAATCATGCATTGTGACCATGTCTCTATGGATTGTGACTGTTTTTGAAGGTGCCACTTGATGATAAAATGTATTGGCTACTTGTCTTGTAGCTATAAACATTCCTTGGTTCACTTCTATTTTCTCATAAACTTCAAAGCTTGGTGAACTTGAAAAACCATCAGTCTCTTCATCATCCAAGAAGTTGTCATCATTACCAAATCCTAATGAGAAATTGTTTGCTTCTGTTTCATTCATGTTGTTTTGCTGACCACTTGCTTCTCCTGAAATTAGCAAATATTTATCAACATAAAAAAAAAAAAACAAGAAAAGAGTTACTACCTAGCTCCGTCCGATGTTGTTTGACTTGCTACAAAATTTACGACAAACTTTTTAGAATAACTATACTCCCTCCGTCCACTATAAACTGTCATACTTTCCATATTTAGAGTCAAACTAAAAAGACTTTGATTAACATTTTATGATATATTTTTTCATTATATTGATATGCATTGCAATGTAACTCTTCTTAAGTATAGTTTTTGAATATCTAAATTTTTATTTTAAATATCGAATTAATGTAATCTATTTAAATTTGAAAATTCATCAAATTAACTTTCGAAAAATGCAACATGACAAATAAAAATTGACAAAAAGAGTAAAAAATGTGAGAATAGGAAACACTTGTGCAAGTATATATTCTGAAAATACCTTGGAGTTGATCTTGTTCCTCTTTATGGGGACCTGAAATATTTTCTATTGGGACAGTCTTGTAGTCCTCAAGAAAGGCCTGTCAAGTACAACATAAAGCAAATTATATACTTATCTATGCATATTGGATTTCAAGAAATAATGCAAAATAAGAATAATACTTTTGTATCCTAGGTGACATATTTTTCTTTTTTAATTTTTTTCAAGAAAAATGGTCCTATTTTTATAATTAAACACAATTAAAATGATTTACAAACACATTAATAATTAAAAAAAGTGTTTTTGTTTGGTAAATTTTGTATCAAAATCAAGTTGTGTCAGATAAATTGAGACGAAAGATAGTAATAAATTTGATTGCATAGATTAGTGGCATTACCTTGTCATCCTTTTGTGACATACCTACCCATCTCAATCTTTCAACCATAGTCTCAGATTTGAAATCCTCATCAAAATCAGCAATTGGTATGGAATTATTTTGATCATCATCTTCCTTTAATTGGTCCATAAAATTGAAGGAATTACCCAAGTCATGATTGTTATTATGACTATGAGGAAGAAAAGAGAAGTCATCTCCATAATTAATATTATTATAATTTCCATCCCATGAATATTCTTGATTTGTAAGGTCATGTGAAGCTTGGACTACTGAGAGTATTTCTTGTACAATGTCAGTTTGACTTGTTGTGCTCTGATGATACATAACATCATTTGATTGAGACATCACATATCCTACTTGGGGAAAATCTTGCACTTCCAATGGAGGCAATGCAAATCTATGTTGCAACCTTGCACACTCTAATGCTATATCAACCTTCAAATACAAAAAAAAAAATAATAATATGAGAAATAAATAAAGCGATATATAAAAGGGAAAAGGGTCTCAAATATATCTAAACTTTGATTAAAATTGTTGTTACGATACTTAACTTTGGAAAGGACTTTTTACTAGTCTGCACTATTTAATAGTGTATCTCAAAGATATATATATAAATAGTAATGTTCCACGTGGGTACATATATACCTTTAAAATATACTATTAAATAGTTCAGGGGTTAAAAAATACACTATTAAATATTTCAGGAGGGTAATAGGCCCCCTCCCCCATAAAGTTTGGCATGATAACAACAATTTCGATCAAAATTGAAGTATTTTTCAGACCCTTTTCCCTATACAAAAAGACAGCTCGATGCACTCAACATAGATATATTTCCTACATACCAAACACATGCATGATATATAGAAAGACAGCTCGACGCCCTAAGGATTACCTTAGATGGGTGATTGTATGGAAAATGTCCATTAGTGGCAAATGATGGATTGTTATTGAAAGTGTAATTAGCTTCATCTGACAAGTATTGCATCCATTTATTATCATCATTGGTTGGAGTAGGTGCAGCATGATTCATCAATGGTGAACCATGAAGAAGCCTGGATGATGATGAAGTTGTTGTAGTCATCATTCCATAATCACAATCTTCACCTCTTCCTTCAGTATACAATTGATCATTAATGCTACAACCTGATCGATCACTACCATAATGATCTCCAATTTTTGGAACATTCAAACTCTTCTTGAATACGCGACAAAGTGCATAAGCATCCTGCAAATATATCGCTATCTTTTAGATAACCTGATAATACGAAGTATCTTTTTATAAGTTCAATCCTTATTATTACGTACCTGAAGGCCGTTAGCAACTTCACATTCTCTTTCTTCCAAACGATATTCATGCATAACCCAACCGGTTCGAGTTCCATGAGGTGCTCTTCCTCTATAATATACAAGAGTTTTCTTCATTCCAATTGGCCTCATTTGTGAATTTACTTTCCGGTCCTTGCCGGTAGCCTTCCAGTACCCAGCTTTCGTTGCACGATTAGTCCTTGTACCATTAGGGTATTTACGATCACGAGGACTAAAGAAGTACCATTCCATATCTTTACTAGGCAAGAGGGACTTATCTGTAAAGGGGATCAAAATTAATTATCATAAGAATAGTTCAGAGGTGGAACTCATGATTTCCATAATGCAATGATTATTTATACAACTTTTTTTCCTTTTTAGGGACCAGACAACTAATAGCTTCCTTTAAAGCAATTGGAACATGCATGAAATGATCATACAATTTTAGAAATTTTGTTCTACCTGTAAATTAAAGCATCTTTGAATAATTAAAGTGTGTTTAAAAGTATTTAGAATCACAACATGTTTAGTTTAATTTGCACGAGTTGAAACACTAAGAGAATACAAATACTACGGAAAAAGAGATATTTAATGATAATAGATTTTCGTTTTAGCGTAAAAAACATTTAACAACAAACAATCTGTCATTCCATTCAGAGTCACTAAACATTTTATATAGAATGTAATTCATTACGTTATAGATACTCATCTTTATTACTGCTGCTAAATATAATATTCACGATCAAAGAATCGCTATTAAATCCTTTATTTGTTATAGTGAAAGCTTGTTTTATAAGATTTTGCATTTTTTTTTACCCAATTCATGTATCAAAAGTTTTTAAAATTAGTTAGTTACTTATAATATACCTTTCTTGATAATTACTTTGGAATATATCAAGCTATAGCTAGTATTATTATTATTATTTTCTTTATTTCACTAAACATCCCAGAGCTAGATTTAGAGATGATAAGAAAGCCATACAATTATTCTATATAAAATAATAAAACAAGAACCATGGAAATCATGCATGTGTATATACCTGGTAAATCCCATGGTTCACATTTGTAAAGATCAACTTCAGGGATGACTTCGAGTTCGATTTTCCTTCCATTAATCTTTCTTTTCAAATAATAAGCAACAAGTTCTTCATCTGTTGGATGAAACCTGAATCCTGGAGGCAATGAAACTGGTGCCATATATCAACTTCTCCTTTGGAAACTTCAATCTCTTTCTGACAGACAAGTTCCAAAGATACACAAGTTTTTGTAGGATTTAATAACAAGACAAAAAGCAAATCAAAGTTGCCTACTTTTGTCTTTTAAATTTCTCACTTTAATAAATCTTTCTTCTCAAGCTCTCTTCTATTTTTTCCTCTCTAAACAACTTGCTCTAATTTGTTATACATACATAGGGGCAACATATATATAGAGTATTTTAATTTTTTTTGGTAGCAAAAATTCTATGCTTGGAAGTTGTCCTTTCTTGGAATCTGAGCTTTCTTGTACACGTGGTGTTATCTGATTTGTTACATAACCGACCCTATAGCTATAGTAATAATAAAAAAAATAATTTGTTTAGTTTAAAAGGAAATTAAGAGGATCTTTGTCCCTCTACAACTACGTTAACGAGAAACTGTCTCAATGGAAACGAATTGGCGGCTTTTCTTAACTGTCAATCTCCCATGAATGTTCCTTTCACATGCCAATTACATATGAAAAGTTTAACTCCAAAATTTCGATAGTTAATCAACTAAATTATTAAAAAAAAAAAATTTCTATTATATTTTGTCACCCGTTGCTAGTTTTTTTTTTCCGATTAACTATAGCATTGGATATATATTTCTCACAAAGCATATATATTTTATGATCAAACTCATCTATTTAAAAAGCTCTCTAATTAATGAAAGTTGTGGACATATAAATTTTGACAGAAATATTAAAAATGTTTTATTTATTAACAATCTTAAATATACTCTTTGACTTGACTAATTTAAATTAAATACATCCTTGATCTTGTAACATGAATGAAATACAATCTTAAATTCTCGTCAAGTTTAGGAGCATTTTCAACAAAATTCTCTTGATTTTTTATTAATGGCCTGTTTGGAAGGATACTCTGGTAAGCGAATTTGGTGTAATTGATGTAATTACACTGTCTTATCATGTTTGGGAAGATATGTAATTACTTGGTCGGCGTGTAATTGGCAGGGTGTAATTAGACTCTACAATTAGATTGTGAATTGCCGGTAATTACATGGTGTAATTACCACCCGATTACTTTTTATTTGTTATTTTATTTCTCTTTTTATACTAGTTTTTTTACTTCTATTATGTTAAGTTCTTTTTGTGTTTTTATTATTCTAAAAATTTGTAAAAGTTTATTTTTTATTTTATATTATTATAATTTAGTTTCTTCTCATTCTCAACCTTATTTTATGTGTATCTATGTAATTTTTTCGTATTATCTATTTATTTATGTCATGCTTATTTTTTATCAGCATAATTTTATTAGTATTCTAGTTTTTGAATTAAAATAAAACTTTTAGTTAGGTAAGATTATCGACTTACGTTTTCTTTATTAATAAAAAATAAAAATAAATCATATTTATTGCAATATTGAAATTTGTTATAAGAGTATTATGTTAAAATTTTTGTTTTGAATTTATAACTTATGTTATATATTCTTTTCATTTGTTTTAGTAATACTGAATATATATTGCACGTCATTTTTTAATTAGACTTCATAGATTAAGTTTTTGTGAAACATTAATAATTTATGACTTTTTATTTATATATTATTCTTTTTCTTAAACATGCATTTTACGATTTTCGTAGAAACTTCATACTTTTAGTTATTACAATTGATTCAAGTGAAATATTTTAATTTGAAACAATATAAATCAATTATTTTTTCATAATATTAGTTATAGAAAATATGTTTATTAATTAATATATTTTTTAAAAAGAATAGATATCTTAAATATTAAATTTAACTTCATTTATAAAGTTTCTTATTTATGTAATATAAAATTTAAATAATAATTTTTTATTTTTAAAATTTATTATAATTTATGATTGCAATTGTACATCCAAAAAGAACATGTATAATCACAATTTGACATCCACACATAATGTGTGTAATTTAAACAATGTAATTATTAGGTTGATAAATATTATCCTAATAATTACATCAATTTTAATTACTAAGTGACTTTCCAAACAAACCCTAAAAATCCCACGATCCTATAATAATTTAAAACCACTTTGATTTATCATGTGATACATTATGAATTATATTTGGGATATAGCTCAATTTAATTAATCATTTATATTCTTAAGACGATCAAAATATTGTTACTAATAATTTATGTCAAAGTTAAACTTGTCTGTTTTAAATTTTTATTTAGTATGTTACGTGATGGGTCCTACTTTTGGAACGTGAAGATCCGAGGTGGCAAAGTGGGGGAGCAAGTATCATTTGGCAGCTTTTGTCGTTGTTATTTGTCCTTTGTCTATTATAGTCCATACCAAAATTCCCTCTCTATTGTCTTTATCATGTGTGCTTTTCCTTTTGATCAATCTATCTTTTGGTGCTTTTCCCCTTTTTGGGGTTTAATCTTCTTTCTTCTCATATAATACCCAATTTTTATATTACTATTATAATATTCGAATCTACTTTCTCTTTATGTTCCTCTTCCCTTCCCACAAGAGATCATGGAGGAGAATCTACCTAAGTGGTCCCCTTCAAGCTACTCTTCAAGATTCACTTGATTGCTAATTATACTTCCTTCTTTTATTCAACTTATATCTGCATTAAAATTTGATTAAATTTAAATTTATATTTTATAGGATCCAATTTTCGAGGGGGAGGGGCACTCCCACTAAGGGCTTTTCACATTTCATGGATTCAAATTTTAGATATCTGGTTAAGAATGATAGGATTCCAATCATTACGCAACAATGTGTAACGACTTATTTTTATCGTTCGAAATAAGCCACTGGGAAAAGAATTGGGGCCAAAAAACTTTTGAGTAGTCACTTGAAATTCTTAGCATAGTTCAGATTTGGATGAAATTTGAGTCATGCGAGGTCTAGGAAAATCTGGTAATGAATGAGAGATTCAATAATGATTTTGGTTACATGAGTGGTATCCAAGACATTAGGGAGCCTGTACGGCTTTACGAAATAAAATTCGGGTGAGTAGAAGTCCTGAAACTGATCTTAGCGTGAACAGGTAGTTTTTGAACGTCAAGGGTTGAATGTGTGTTGTGTAATAGGGGATTCAAACTATAATTTCGACCTTCTGTCTCCACGCAAGTCACCAGGGTGGGTCCGCAGTGGCGGGATAGGGTTCGCCGTAGCGGTCTAGTCGCGAGTTAAGTCAGGATTAACCCCAAAAACGTTCTGCAATTTTCGTTCTTGAGAGCTAAGAAACGACCCAGTACGAGCTCTTGACAATTTTCCACTTTCTCTAGGCGCGAAAGGTAAGGTTTTTACTCCTTTAATCATTTTTCGATTCGTAGAACTTAGATTTTTCGGGCGATTATCATTGGGGAGGGTTTTGACCTGAAATTCTAATTGTGGAAAAGGCCCTAAGTTGGTATTGGGATCTTGGGCTTGGCCTAGGGTTGATAATTTTGATTGTAATCAGGGTAATTAGGCCTCGTTTGTTGACCGTGCATTAATTGATTTTATGTTTGTGTGATGTATGTTGGTAATTGCTTCATTGTAATGCATGCATATATGTGAATGAAACACTTTCAATCAAACCTACTGAAATGAGTACGAATGAACAACTCTATTGTCATGATTCAATACTTGATTGTATGATTATGAGTGTGTATATAATGAGTGTGAATGTGGTTGTGGTTATGTTGCTGAGATCGGGTGTCACGTTCGATACATACATTAGATTAGGTATCACGTTCTGACACTATTGAATCGGGTGTCATATTCTGACACACTAATTGAGATCGGGTGTCACGTTCCGACACACTAACATTTTGAAATTAATTCCATGAGAGGATCATTGAATTGTCATATCTACTTGTTATTGAGAATGTGAAATTGTACATTACTCCTGAAATGATGACAAATGTATATATTATATTCTCTACATTTCATGTTTACTATGTTGTGACTGCCTATATATGTTTCACATGCTGGAATAGTCGCGTGATCCTATCAATATACCGTGATTGTGTACAGATACTGCACTTACTTGTTCTTCATTGAATACATGACATCTTCAGACGGCTATTGATAGACCTCAACTAGGAGATTTAGTGATTGAGATTGAATTTCAAAGGTGAACCGGTTCTTTTAGGCTACCGTTTAGTCCAGATCCTTCGGAATTCTTCTGATTCGATATTAATCACTCCTAATCCTAGCCTTCAAACCTTACTCTATCATGTAAAAAGAATGAAGTTACACTATGATATTGTACTCTATCGTTATCCATACTCATGTTGGTATCTCATACCAATTATTCATATTTAATTCAAACAAAACTATTTTTTCCCCTTTAAACAACTGAACTTTGTCTCATTGGAAATCTAAAGCAAAAGTTTGATTAAAAAAACGAGTTGTAAGTTGTAACATAGTTTGAACATGAATATAAAGTGACGTGATAATATTCAAGTTAATAATATATTCAAAATAATTAATACTACTTTAATTTCTTAATAATATATTTAAGTAATTAATATTACTTTATTTTCCCTTGCCAACTAGAAAAGATTTGCCTAAAGGATGTCTCCCACATTTCTTCTTTTTTCTAGTCTGAATGCATACAATGGACGTCACAAGAACTTACAACCCCATAGAAGGTAACGAATAAAAAAAAAACTAATTTAAGAATTATGTTTAGATTATTTTAATAAAAAGGCAAAAAAAAAAAGCATTCACTTGTTTCCTTCTAATCATCAAAGCATTTTGTGCTTTTCTTTTTTAAGGTATTTGAGTAATATTATAATAATGATTTGCATAAACGAGGCGTATTAGGGATTAAGAAAGATTAATTAATTATTAAATTATCTCCCCATGCATAAAGCTACATAGTGCTTACTTTATCCAACTCATCTTAAAATGGGTAATAATCATTGATAAAGAATATCTTTGACTGATTTAGGGTTTAATTTTGACGTATAATCAAGTTGATAAAGTAGATTTTTATTTTTTTATGATAATGGATAGGGTCTCTTCTTTTACACGCAGTCATTCTTCTGGTTTATATATATATATATATATATATATATATACTAGATTTTGCATTGGAATGTGAAAAGGGGATCAATGTATGCTAGTTTCCATGAAATTATAGTTGAGGAGAGGTGAAAAAATTAGCCCAAATCCATATAATTTGCTTAACTCGACCAAGTTTTAGTTAAGGAAAAATAACCAAATTGAATATATATATTTATATCATATCTTACAACTCTAATTTATATTTTACTATAGTTACACCCTCCGTTTATTTTTAATTGTCATGATTTCTATTTTTAGAGTCAAACTATAAGAATTTTGACTAATATTTTAAGATATATTTTTTAATCATATTATTGTGCAAAAATTTAAATTTATAGTAATTTTGATATAATTTTTGAATATCTAAATTTTTTGTTTAAAATATCAAATTAATATAATCTAATTTAACTTTATAAATTAGTCAAATTAACTATCGAAAAGTATATCATGTCAAATAAAAATGGACGGAGAGAATATTAATTTTCAATTTATCAACATCATGGCTGGCAGAATGTCCCCTTGCGGGTTGGGAGATGATTTCACTGAAAATGGTGATTTCTATAAGGGAGAGAGACGAAGGGAAGACTAGGAGGAGAGATAGTGATCAAAATATGTATCTGATAAAATATGTATACATATGTAAGGCTAAATACATACGCAGGTCTCTAAAGTTGTTCGCGCATTCCCCCAAGTACCTCAACTAACCCAGATTCCTATTGAATCCTTTAACCCCCTATAATTTGATCTTTTTAAATATTCTTAGCTGATGTGGAGCCAAACGTGATCTCACGTCCTTTAAGCGTGTGCAGACGCTTTAAAAGTGCTGATGTGGATCTTCAACCACCCATCAACGATCTTCTTCCCCCTTTTGACCCTAATTTCTCCCATTCTTCCCTTATTTCTTCTCTTTTGTTTCTCTTCATCACTATTTCTCCTCTTTAGCTCATTCTATGATATCTCTTTTTCATTGGTTTCTTCTTAATCATCAAGTTCCAATGTCGAATTTATCTTTTTCATCAATTTCTTCTTCTTCAACTGCGAAGGTACTATGTCAATGTGGGAACGTTGTGGAAATGAAGACCTCATGGACGCAATCCAATCTTGGACGTAGGTTCCTTTGTTGCAAAACTTCAAAGGTAAATCAAATTCATTTTTTTGTCCAATATAGTAAAGAATCACCTTATTTATAATTCAATTTTTTCTTTAATTTTGTAGGCACGAGGTGGATGTGGATATTTTCGATGGTATGATGATGAAATGCATGCTCAAGCTAGGAGGGTGATATGGGGTTTGTTGAAAAGAGTCAAAACATATGAATTGGAGAGGAATCGATCAAGAAAAGTATGAATGATATGAATTATCATAGGGTGATATTGGCTACTTGGATTTGTGTAATAAAATGATCTTAGTTGGTTCATTTGTCTTTTATTAGATTCCTTCATAAAAGTGTGTATGGTAGATTGTAGTGTTCTTTATGGGCAATTTTGATCGCTTTTTCTATTGTAAATGCCTTATGTTTTTATTGTACTGATTTAATTGAAGGAATGAAGATAATTTGTGTCTCAAAAGCTGTAAAAATTGATCATTCATGCCATTAATTTGCTCTAGTGAGGTCCAAGTTTTAAAGCAGTCAATACAAATTTCTGCTGCTAATTACACAACCAAAAAGTGCATTAGATGTTCCACGCTTGTTTTTCCTTGACTGAGTGATTCGTTGCAACTGTGAACCAGTGACAACATCTCCACCATTCCACTTGAGTCCTCGAGGCTTATAACCAATATCAATATTGTTGGAGATTCATCCTTATAAACTCTCGGATTGATAGCTTTTTCTCCTAAAGTACCAGGCTGCATAGAAATATCTTAAAATGAGACTTTATATAGTAGAGTAAGAAATGAACAAAATTATGTATACACTTACATTAAATGTTTGACTACCACTTGCATTTGTATAGATGCCAAATCCTATAGTCTTGGTCCTCTTTTGTCTTCCTATTGATATTGAAGCTTCCAATAACCCTTGGTTGATCAGGTTGCTGACTTGATACACCTCAATGTCTCTACTAGTGCCTCTTCCAATTTCTCTGCCAGTGTCAGTACCTCTCCCAGTGCCTCTACCAGTTCCTCTGTCAGTACCTCTCCCAGTGCCTCTTTTAGTGCATGTGCCCCTACTTATAGTAGGTTGTTGCTCTCTTCTAACAGCTGAAGAATCAAAACACATAGAACTGCCTTGATGATTGAATACTGGTGGCTGACTTGAGCTTGATGGTCTACTAAAAAGTGGTGGCTGACTTGAGCTTGATAGTTGGATAATCAATGGTGGCTGGCTTGAGCTTGATGGTTGGCTAGACATTGGTGGTTGGCTTGAGCTAGGTTGTCCCATTCCAGCCTATTAATACAGTAATAATAATTGATTATTGTAAATAATTGAAGCTTATTGTAGATGTATTAGAAGAGAATAACAACTTACCAATGTTGGAAAAGATTTTTTGTTGTGGCCTACTTGATGACACAGGGAACAAGTCATTTTTACTCCTCTTTCGGACAACTTTCCATACTTTTTCCTAGGCTCATTCTTTACCTTTCTTCTGCACTTTGGTGGCCTACTAGGCATGACTTTTGGTTCAGAAGGTTCAATCACTACACCACTAGTGTGAGGCCATTTTCATGTTTGGTATTGACTGTAGAAAATGGTTATAATCCTTCAAAAAAGTCTCTTTCCTATACCAATGTACCACTTCATGTTCAAGTTCTATGCCTTTGTGCTGATATGCAAGCACAACATGTTGACATGGTATGCCCCTCAATTGCCATGTTCTACATGTACATGTCTTCTTCCTTATATCAACAATATGTCTGTACTGACCATCTAAGATTTCACACCCAATATCACCATTGAATCTAACTTCACAAAATCTAGCAAGATCTTTGTTCTCTTCAAGTACTACTCTAGCCATAGGAGAGATATCTGAGATTCAAGTTTCAACAAATTGCCTCATTACAATATTTCTGTTCATTATCTTGTGCCTAATCTCCTCTAACATAGTTATGATAGTCTTATGTCTAGCAACTAGTATCCAAGAATTAAAATTTCCACACATTTTTTTCAACAATGCCACACTTAGAATGCTCTTTAAAATATGCTTTGCACCAAGTAGTTTTTTCATAATGCAACAAGTCCTCACAAATTTTATTACCTAATTTGTTGAGTTTGTCCATCTCATCTTCAAATTTCACTTCAAAACTTGACTTAGCACATCTCCAGAACTGTTTCCTTCTTTCTTCACCACTCCATATTTGATGCCAGTTGGACCAGATATGTCTAGCACACCTTCTTTGCTCACTATCTGGTAGGAACTCATATAAAGCTGGTACAAGGGCCTATGTAAATAATTGTAGCACAAACATTAAAAAGTATTAGCAACACAAGAAAAAAAATGAACAATACAATACAATACAAAAACCATCTAACCTTCTGCATATCTGACATAACAGTCAGTCCATGTCCTGTGCCTAAATTCAGATCTTCTATCAAATACTTGAGAAAAAAACTCCAACTATGTTTTGTCTCTATGTCAACAACAACCCATGTGATTAGAAACATCTGTTGATTTCCATTTCTACCAACAACAACCAACAATTCTCCCTCGCAAGAACCCTTCAGAAAACATCCATCAAAACCAATAATTTTTCTGCATCATTCCAACCAACCCCTCTTCAATGCATCAAAGTAAACATAGAAGTAAACAAACAAAGTTTTTCCTGGCCGAGACTCTCTATCTGTCCTCACCCAACAGGAAGTACCAGGATTAGTATGTTTAATCACGTCTGCATAATTACAAAATCTTGAAAATTCCATCTTTCAATCACCTATGAACTCCTTGATAATCCTCTTTTTTGCCCTATGACAAACAGTTCTTCCAACATACAACCCAAATTTTTTTCGCACCAATTCCTGAATTTCCCATAATCTTATATATGGTTGACAGGTAATTTCATCCTTGAACTTTTCTGCAACAAACTTAGACGTACACAACTTGTTCTTGATTCATTGAGGACATACACGCACATGATAATAATTTTTGACAACAAAATCACCAGAATCTTTATATAACTAGCGAACAACAATACCTAGTTTTATATTCACAAGAATAGTTTGCAACAGTTTTCTAAATTGTTCAGCACTTTCAAATACCATACCAAGCTCAAAAATTGCTACAACACAATCAGGATCAAATCTTACCTTTTTACTTTTTCTTCTTCTTGGTAAATCAACACCCTTCACAAATTCTGGATCCAATTCATCCTTACTGTCTTCACTATCCAATTCTGAGCTATCTAATATTGCTCATCACCCCTTATTCTTCCAGTGTATCTAGCAACCTATTCTTTCCTATTTCTTCAAAGCCTCTATCAATACCAGCTGTTCCAAGCTTTATTTTCTCAGTTTGAGTAGGTTTTTTCTTTTTCACTTTGTTTCTCCTTTCATTTCTAAGAGATCTTAATTCTTCATCAACCTCAGAGTCATCCACATTAGGAATAACATCCTCTTGAGAGTCATCACTACTTTCTTCATTTGATTCAGTCCATTCCACATCTAGATATGATATATCCCCTAGATCAACTTCCACATTAACATTTTCTGATTCAGCCTCATGAATCAACGCTTCACTTGCAGTCACATTTATATCGTCTAAGTCTTCTTCAACGACAGACCCACAAAGCAAACCCGTTGTGACCACTTCTACATCATCCACCACATGCTTCACATAAAGGTCTAAAAAGTCACCATCTTTTAGGTCTTTGATGAGATTTACTAAAGTGAAATCAGTGTCCACCTCAATAAGCCATTTTTTGTGGGGTCTTTAACACAGAACCCACCAACAACAATATACCCAATTATTTAGTGTAAAAAAGTAACTCAATTATTGAGAAGTGGTCCTTGTCGATATTAACATATTCCACCTCGACTTTCCCTTTATAAGTAATTCCAGTTTTGTCCTGAATAAACTTACCACCCTTATGAAAACGAGTTATAATAATGGTGTCCATAAGATTCCCTGAAACAAGGCCCCAAAATTTATCTGACATGTTATGAACAATAAAAACCAAAAAACCCTAACTTTACCAGATATTAACAACAACAACCGCATTGATACTAAAACCCAGTATATATCAATAAAAAACACAGGCTAAACACATATATTAAAAACACACAACCAGTACAACAATAAAAATTACATAGAAATTAGGGAATCAACTCACCTCACACTCGTCAACTCGAAAATCGCAAATGAACTCCAAAATCGTCTGCAATCTGTGATGATTCCTTCAGCAAAACACTCGAAATCACTTTAAAACTAAGAATTTTTGTTGTAAAAGTCATTGACAGGGAGAGATCTTAGGGTTTTCTTGTTTAGAAACGGGTTAGAAGTGTTTTTGGGGGAAATTGGTTTTCAGGTTTGATGATTTAATATGTGGCACTGACGTGTAATTGGGTTGGAGTGTATTGGTCAAAATTTCCACGTGGAAAAGTTTCATCTCACGCGCCCAATTATCAAAAATAATTTATTAAAATTTGGCTCCACATCAGCCAAGAATATTTAAAAGGATCAAATTATAGGGGGTTAAAAAAATTCAATAGGAATCTGGGTTAGTTGAGGTACCTGGGGGGAAAACGCAAACAACTTTACGGACCTGCATTTGTATTTGGCCTATATTTAATTTTAAGTGTATATGAATCTGATAAAGTGTATATGTATCCAACTTAAAATTGCATGTATATATGAGAAAATAAAATTTATGGTAAAAAATTAAGAAAAAAAATATTTTTTTGTGAATTCTTCTAAGATGAAATTTAGGGAAGAACACATGATTATTAAATTGACATGTTTCAATTACATTTCATATTTAGGTACACATAAATTAGATGTATCTCTTAACATGTATTTGAGATACATGTATCAAGATGCACCAAATACATGTATCTGGAGATTGAAATATGATAGCAACTATAATATCAAAAACTCATGGAATAATAGGTGATCATTTTTAAGGAATTTGGGCTCGAGTAATTTTAACGAAGAGAAAAATTGAGAAATATCAAAGATAATAGACATAATTAAGGCTATATAATTTTTGTTTCGATAATTGTGCTTTATAGCTATAGTTTTGTTTGCTATGTAGATTGTGGTTCGTATATTTCGCTTGCAAATATACAAACATGGTGAGTATATACGAACTGAAGTTGCAGTTTGTATATTTTGCTTGTGAATATACAAATAGGGTAAGTATATACAAAATCTATTTTTTTTCTTATACATTTAGAAATTTTTCATAACTCTATTTGTAAAGTATTTCACTTTTCAATATACAAACAAGACAATTTATTATAATTTTTTCATAAACTGTATACAAAGAACTAGGGTAAGCATATACAAATTCTGAATTTATACAATCAGAAATTGAATTATACAAATTATGAATATATACAACCATGACCAAATTATATAAATTCTAGATTTATATAAGGAAATCGAATAGCAAAATTTTGTGAAACTGTAACTGCGGATTAAAAAGAATTGAAACTATAGCTATATTATATAGTATATTCTAGATTTTTTTTTATTTAATATAATTTTAAAAATAGAAACTTGAAAAACAAAAGAGTATACTTTAAAAAAGAACCATATAAAATACAAAATAGTATAAAAATGATACTAACATAGTATATCACTATAACTTGAAAACTACATTACAACTAAATTGTTTTTCAATGAAGTAAAGACTCGAAGAATCTCGTTAAACTTCATATCTATATGTGCTTTCAGATCATCAATCTCTTTCTTCAAGTTAACATTAGTAAGCGATTCCTCACTACGAACATTATGGTTTGTTTTGTGTGTGCAAAAAAACTTATTACTTAAATGCTCGCTTTGATCATCATCATTGCTACTTCTAAAAATAAAAAAACCAGCCAAATTAATTAAACCTTTTTCATTTTTCGTTGGTACAATGTTCTTCACCTTATCAGCTGCTAAGCCAAATATGTGCAAATAAACAAAATCATGCGGCAATTGTCTATAAAAAGTTTAGGCAGTTATGTACAATAAATAGACCACTCAAATAGGGCAACACTCATGTTACAAATTTGCAAAGCTAAAGAAAATCCACCTAGTCTATTATATTCAGACTATCTCTTAAACTTTTGGGAACAAACTTCAAGAGTAATATTGAATATATCAACTCCCCAAGCATATATGAGTTGTAGTTCCCACTCTCAATCAAATCGAAGTGTGACATATCAATTATTTTACTCTATGTTAACAGTAAAAACGTGTTCATAAAAAATAAAACTGTCACTTCACTGCATCAATATTGAACTTGACTTGGCCGGCACGAATCAAAGAACCAAAATCATACCATGTCACCGTTGAAGATCCAAAGTAATGTTTCACCAGCCAATACTGTGTTTGAATTTTGATTTATGTATTACCATTATACATCAGCCCAGTAGCAAGAAAAAATTCTACAATTTCAAAATAGATGTAACATCCCGTAGTCAAAATAGATCAAAAAATCAATTTTTTCAGAAAAATCTGCAGGTGCAACCAACGGTGGCATCGACGGTCTGTCCTGCACAACCGTCAATGGGATCAGATATTTCCAAAAATTCAGTTGAAAAAAATTGACGAAGTCTTGATTGAAGGACGGATCGACGGTCCGTATGTTTGACGACGGTCCGTAGTCCGTGACAGTCGATCGAGTGCCCCATTCACCCACTCTCTGACAAGAGCTACGGATGACCAGCATGGTCCGTAGGTGGAAAATTTGCAGGCAGTTAAGAAGAAATGCAATTGGGTAAACTTCAAATAATAATAACTCTTAGCACAAAATGAATTAGGTGTCCCGTGACCTACACACAGATAGCTAATTGAATTATCTTTCCATATCCACTGAGTTTGATAAAATCAGACCTCCGAGTAAAAAGTTATGCCTATTTTAGTAAAGGTCTGTCGAACAGGCCCTAACGACGGGGCGTCGGGCAGACGACAGACTATCAGTCTTGGCCGTCGTTTGGCCCGACAACAACTTTTTAGGGGTCTTTTGGACCTTTCCTTCTCCGTTTAAACTCTAAATTACGTCTTTTTGACCCTAATCATCATATATTAGTTAGTTTAAGCCTAGAAACATAATTAAAACATATCCAAGTCAAATCATTAAATCAAAACTTAGAAAATTAGAAGCAAGAGAGGAGAAAAAAGCTCAAGAACCCTTGTTCAAGAACACCACAAGCTCCAGCAGTTTCAGCCTCGAATCTTAAGTCATTTTCCGTGGATTTCATCACCAAGTATGTGAAATTTCACTAGTGGGTTTCTTTCACCCATTGGGTCCCTAATTTTCAGTCAGATTATTGATTCTCTTATCATGATTAAACCTAGGATTTCTAGAACTTTGATAGAACTTCATGATTTAGTTAATATTTGTTCCAAATCAGATTATCATGTTATTACTCAGATTATCGCATAAATTTCAGAACCCTAGCTATGTATTTCTTTCGTTCTTGAATTACACATGCTAGGTCAGATTTTTCAGACACTTCAGATGTACATGCCTCAGTTATAAATGCATAATTACCAAATTAATTGTTGAATTCTCAGTTTGCATATTCAGTTTTGAGGTATCCGTTATTTACAAAAACTCAGTCATAATCAGTTAATTTACAAAATTCATTGGGAGTAGCATAATACCGAGTTGGACTAGAGTTTAGCGTACCCAAAAGTCCCAGAACTACTAGCCAAGTAGGGTGGCAATCAGTTTAGTGATCACGCTAGCATGTCTTTATACCTTTGGCAGGGTATATTGGGTCTTGTCGATGGGGCATATACATCGGACTCCACATTTAGCTCATGTGATTTTATTATCAGTTATTAGTAGCTCCCACAGATCAGTCAAGCTCTCTGCATTTACTATTTATCAGTATACTTAGTATTCAGTTTCAGCATGTTATAAATTGGTCATTGCATTTAGTTAGCTCAGAAATTCAATATATCATGTTCAGATTATTATAGTTGCTTTTGTGCTTGTTCAGTTATGTTTTATTTCAGCTTTACTCTATCCTACATGTTCAGTACCTTTCAAGTACTGATGCATACGTGCGCTACATTTTCTCGTGATGTAGGTTCATGTTCTCAGCATCCAGATCATGCATAATCTCCAGTTCAGCAGATTCAGTGGTGAGTCCTCATTCTCCGAGGACAATAGTCATGAGTTTCATTTCAGTCTTTAGTCATTTAGTTTCAGTTTTTGCTAGATTTATCTGGGCTTGTCCCAGTATTTCTAGTCTATTTTAGAGGCTATTTTCAAGCATAGTTAATTTCAGCTTAGTAGTGAGTTAATATTTCTTTGTATTAAACTCGTCGATTTTTTCATATATCTCAGTTTTAGCATATGGGTATTCCCCATCTTTTCATTATAATTATGATTTAGCTTCCGCATCAGTTTATTATCTTTAGTATGCTCATGATCACATCAACAGGGTTAGCTTGGGATCACTTGTGGTCCTAGGTTCCGTGTCCGCGTCTCGGGGCAGCTCGGGGCGTGACAATAGAGTTGTACCTAATTAACATTAATAGATATAAAAATTTAGATCATGGTGCTGGACTTGTCGCATCGTGACAATACGCGCTCATGAAGCACACAATAGGAAGTAGATCTAAAAACTTGTCAAAATATGTTTTTCTAAACATTATGTTCCCAACAACATTAGGATTAAAACTATGATCGATCTTCGATATATGATCAACAAATATTTGATCTAAAAAATCTTCATCCATGTGAAAATACTAATCAATATCGTCGGATCCACCAATATTTTCGATTTCGTTTTGAAAATCGACTTTAAAGGAATGGACTAAGTAGAAGAACAACTAAAATTTGTGTTTTAGTAGTTTTTAGAATACATAGGTGTCTTCAATTTCCTCTTCAAATCAATCCTGATTTCTTCGTCCACAACATCTGCATGCTTGATTTCTTCATAAACCGACATGTCTAATATGTTTGAGTTCGAAGCCTAAAGGGTAAAAAATGTTAACAAAAAATCTAAAACGGTATATGAAATTTCTTTTTAACCAAAAGGGCAAAATCGCTCGCGAAGTAGCTATTTTGTCCATTGGAAAAAGCAAAATCGCTGCTATTAAATTTGATTTTTTTAAAAAAAATAAAATTAAAACAAAATCGCTCCCGAGGGAGCGATTTTCAATTTTCAAAATTTTTTTTATAACCTTTTTAAGTAAGTCGCTGCTTATGCAGCGACATTACCTTAATTTTTATTTTTTTTGCTTCTTTATTTAAAAAAGTTTAAATGAAAAAAAAAATTTTAAAATTAAATTGCTGCGATTTTTAATTATTTCTTTTTTAATTTTTAAAAATTAAATCACTAAAAAAAATTTGATTTAAAATCGCTGCCTTGGCAGCGATTTAGTTTTTTAAAAAAACAAAAATTTTAATTAAAAATCATTGCCTTGGCAGCTATTTGATTTAAAAAATAAATAAATAATTGATTCAAACTTTTTTTATAAAAAAAAAAAGCAAAAGATATTAATTAAAAAAAATTATACACAAGTCGCTGCCTAAGCAGCGACATATAAAAGAAATATTTAAAAAAAGATTTTTATTTTGAAAATCGCTTCCAAGGGAGCGATTTTGTTATAATTTTTTTTTAAAAGCAAATTTAACAAATCGCTGTTATAATATAGCAGCGATTTTGCTTTTTTCAGTGGACAAAATCGCTATTTCGCGAGCGATTTTGCCCTTTTAGTTAAAAAGAAATTTCATATACCGTTTTAAAATTTTTGTTAACATTTTTTACCCTTTAGGCTCCACACTCTAATATGTTTGCAGCCAAATGGAAAGAAAAATTTGGCCCAGACATACTCGAAACCCTGAACTGTTGATCACCACACAAAAAATAGATTGACGACTTACAATGACAGATCGTAAAACTGTACTACTATACTCTAGTTATTTGTTATTTCATGTAATTTTTTCTTTTATTTAGAGTAGAAAAAACTTCCCAATGTTCATCAAACAAAGTTTCAACTCATGGGATAACTACATGTAAGTAGACGTTGAAAGTGTTTTAAATTTTCTTGAAATGAAAATAAAAATTTTGTACTTTGTTTGGAATTTAAACAATATTTTTCGATTAAAGTCTTTTTGAATTTAGTTTAAAATTTTCAACATTTCCATTTTTTAAAATAAGTGGCTACTCCTTAAAATGAGTTTTTAAAATCAATTTCATTTTCAAAAATATTATTTCCTTAACTAAAAGTGGACCACTATAGCGTGATTGGGAGTTTGACTGAGCAGTTAAAGTAGTGCAAGTCACTTTAAATATAGAAAAACCTCAAAAAAATTTCATAATAACCCAATAGCTGTTGAAACCTAATTTTGACCCTCTATGATGTGAGTTAATTTTCGAGCATTCTTAATTTTAGGATTTGAAATAATTATTTTTATAAAAATTCAAAACATTTCCAAGGTTTTAAAGAATGTTAATCAATTATTTTAGGGATAATGTTCAAGTACCCCCTCAATCTATTCCCGAAATCCCAGAGACACACTTATACTATACTAAGGTCCTATTACCCCCCTGAACTTATTTTATTAATAATTTTTTACCCCTTTTCGGTCTACGTAGCACTATCTTGTGGGTCCAACGATGGTTGACTTTTTTTTCAAACTAGTGCCACGTAGGCAAAAAAGGGGTAGAAAATTACTTATAAAATAAGTTCAGGGGGGTAATAGGACCTTAGTATAGTATAAGTGTGTCTCTGAGATTTCGGGCATAGGTTGAGGGGGTACTTGTGCATTATCCCAACCATTATTTTATAATATTTTAAATAATAAATGTGTTTGATATAGTTACATATGTAATTAGTATATTTTATCGATATTTGAAAATCAGCTCAAATAACTTTTTACTTTTTTAAAGTTAAATATTTATCAATTTAGTTTAGTTTAAATTATAGTTATAATTTTAAGTTATTTAGTTTGTAATTATATTATGGGAAAGGGGTAAAAAATATCTTTCAATTGCCCTCTCCATTAAAATGAAGTTAAATTTACCTCTTTCAATACTAATTTTACCAAAATTACCACTCATTAGACGGAATCCACAAAATTTACCCAATTATCATTTTTTTTGGAAAATGCACAAGTACCCCCTCAACCTATGCTCGAAATCCCAGAGACACACTTATACTATACTAAGATCCTATTATCCCCCTGAACTTATTTTATAAGTAATTTTCTACCCCTTTTTAGCCTACGTGGCACTAGTTTTTTTAAAAAAAGTCAACCACCGTTGGGCCCACAAGATAGTGTCACGTAGGTCAAAAAGGGGTAAAAAATTATTAATAAAATAAGTTCAGGGGGATAATAGGACCTTAGTATAGTATAAGTGTGTCTCTGAGATTTCGGGCATAGGTTGAGGGGGTACTTGGACATTTAAAAAAAAATCTTATTCCTTTTGTTTGACTCAATGAACTAACCCCTAATCCAGTACAAATTAACCCTATTCCCATTCCTTCTCCCAAAATTTATCAATTAACACTCTGATTTTCTATGAGGATCTTTCTCAATAAATCAAATATTCACGAATGAAAGGTAAGATTTTTGGATTTTAGACTATTTTTTACGACATCTCTCTTTCGTTCTTCCTGCGTTTCGCCTTCTTTCTATCTGTTGTTCTTCCAACATCTCTCTTTTGTTCATCTATTATTTTTCTTCTCTAAATATCATATAATGGTTAGCCGTCTCCAAGAAAATATTGATTTGGTGGTCAAAACACTAATTTCGAATATTACTTATTTTTTTGTATATCCACATCCGAATGTAAGTATATGAACTGATATTGATTTATTCCTATTATTGATTTAATTAGGTATTTTGTCGTATGAACTGATTTTGTATTTCTTACCTCCGAACGAGAACGTAAAAAAAATTACTTTCCGAATTAGATATAGTACTTGAAATCAGTGTTTTGACCGCCAAATGACGACAACATTCTTTTTTAGATGAATAACTATTTTTTGTGACATTTTCTGGGAAGAAAAATTAGATATGAACAAAAAAGATGTTGTAAAAACAATGGATAGAATGAAAGAAAGAGAGGTGCAGGACGTTAAAAGGAGAGATCCGTACAAAAAACAATTTAAAATCCCAAAATCTTACATTTCGTTGGCGAAAATTTGATTTGTATGAGTAATAGGATTAATTGGATTGATTGGTACTGAGTTCTTTCTAAAAAATTCATATAGTTGGGTCAATTTTGAGGATTCCGTCTAATGAAGGATAAATTCTAGTGAAATTAGTAACGAAAGGGGTAAATTTAACTTCATTTTGACGGGAAGGTAAAGTCAAACTATAAACCAAATTTGAGGGGTATTTTTGATTTTTTCCCCTTAAATTAATTATTATGTATTTGAATTAGTTAATTTATTTAGTTAAGGCTAAGAAAACTCATCAGTTAATCGATTGTCACGCTCAAGTCTACACCCTGAGTTGGCGTTGCACTCAAGAACCATTGCTGGCCCCAAATGAAACCTTGACCTGTCACTCACTCAGCGAGAAACTTAAACACATAAATACAAACATTCAATGCATCTCTACTCGATTGCTTAATAAAATACTTATAATATTAAAATTTAGCAAATTTAGGTTTGATCGAGTCTTGACCCGATGATTCTCTTAACTCATTACGATCCGTCCAAATTTAGCTCAAACCCGCCCAATTGTCAATCCCATCTTAACTTATTTTCTATAACCAATCATATATATTTGGAGCTAAAAATATCATTCAAACCTTATTAATAGCATCATATAAAATGGGAGAAGTTGTTCACAAGATAAAGTTACCTCCTTTGAACACATCTAAATTTTTGACTAGTGAATTAATGAATTAATGAATATGAACTACTCATCAAGTTATCCTGGTATATATAGCTTTATTTTTTTTTGTTTCCACCCGGTGTTTCGGAAGTTCCACATTATAGGTAAAACACTTCCTAATAAAGGCAACTCCGTATCAAGGGGGCTCGAACCCGAGATCTCTTAATTAAGGATGAAAAATACTTACTCCACCACAACCTTTGTCGGTCTACTATATATATAACGTATCTTATCATATCATATATAATTATTAGTGGGAAGCTCCTAAAATCAAAGTTGGATTACCATTTTGCCTTTATTTTATCCCTAAAATAAATTAAATATTAATATCTATTTAGTTAATTACATATTAAGTAATAGTTATTTTTAAATAGAAAATGGATCGAAATTTCACCTAAACTATGAGATATAGACCACTTATACCCACCGTTACAATTTAGGATAAAAAATGTCTCTGCCGTTATTTTAAGAGACCACAATTACCCTTAAGACTTAACAGAAGTGATTTGGCAAACCACATGGCACTAATTCTACCACATAGGCTTGCCAACTAAAATATCCACTACAAATACTGAGCTAACTAATAATTCAACCCTAACCCATTTTTGATAGACCCAACCCACTAAAATTAGGAGTAAACATCTTTTCTTTCTCTGTTTCTTCCATTCACGTTGAATATCTCTTCTTAAATTCAATCACTAAAGAAAAATTCTCATCAAATCTACACTTCATTTCATTGGAAAATTAAGAATTGAAGTAAATACAAAAAAAAAAAATACAAATATATCATAGCTGTAAATGGTAAAAGAAAAGATACAACAACACAACCACAATTTAACAGAATAACCGAACTCTTCTTTAAGGTTTTCTTGTTTCCTCCTTTATATTGTTTATTATACTGTTTGTTCATATCACTTTTCTCATTATTGGAAAGGATCTTAATAAGGCTTCTCAAATAAACATAACTATTGAAATGTAGAAGCCTCGTAATACTATAATTTCAGTATCAATAATAATTATAAAGTCCTTATTAATACAATTTCAACAAAATCGCTTATTATCTTGTTCCACAAGAATTTTCTTTCTAACCTTTGAAATTTCAAGTGGGACTATAGTATGGGCAATTTGTTTATCTGGTTCTTCTAAAGATGCAAACATAGTCCACGAGTCCTAAACTTCATATTCAATGAGCTGAAAGTGTCTGAGTTGAAGAAACATAGAAAGGGATATTCAATGAGATGAAAGTGTACTGCCCCGCAAGGCGTTACATTAAAACCCGGCGATTCCAACACCTCCGTCAACGTGGCAGGATCATATCGAGACTCGGAGGGTCGAGAGAGTATGCCAAACTTAAGCCCAACCTTTGGGGGTTGCTGGTCCGGTTTATTTTTATTTTTTAAAAAATATATCTGTTAATAGCCGTTGGGTAATGACTAGTGGGCCCCCCAACAACTATTTGAGTAGAATTTCAGTCAATAGGAGCCCTACCCCACCCCAAACTTTTTTAATACCCTAAAGTTTTAAAAATTACACTTTAATCCATTTTTTTACTTATAAATACCCCTAAATTTCATTCTTTTAAATCACAAAATCATCTATTCATCTTCTACTCTCTCAATTCTCTACTATCTAATCTCTAATTCTATAATATATAATATCTTAAATTCCGATGTTGCCGTACTTGATCTTTGGAAATTAGGTTTGGAGCTTCAAAATTCAATTTTCAACTTTCCACATTCGGCTTTCGGCGGTCATAAACGTCTACTTTTTTAAGTAGACGTTCGGTACATTCGTTTTAACTTTTATTTTACGTTTAATTTATATTTAAATAATTATTTATATATTTTATGATTTATTATTTGCATAATTGCATGACATTTTTTCTATTACATTTAATCTCACGTTTATTTTTTAATATGGATTTCGGCAAAAATATTGTTCAAAAAAAAAGGGAAAAAAAGTGCATTAGAGCGTGTAAACAATATTTGTAACTTTACATCCTCCGATAATGCAAAAACCGGTAGTTCTTCTAAATCAAAAACTAAAAAATCTACTATATTAAGAATAAATACGGATGATTATACACATGTTGATGATACGATTTTTAATATTGATAGTAATTCAGGATTAGATCCTAACCATGAACATTTACAATGTCGCTTTGATAATTTTGATGAGGATTTGCCTAGTGATAATGATAATGATAATGATATTGATAATTATACTGATAAGCCTACTTTTTATGATAATGATGATGAAGCTGAGCCATCTACGACTACTAATACTCCCAATCCCGCTCCCTTTCGTTGTCCTACCCCAGTTTCCCCAGTACATCCTAGGCCTAAGGTAGAACGTGTTAAAAAATCGGTTGTTTGGCAATTTACGACACAAAATGAAGATAAAACACAAGCTATTTGTAATAAATGTAAACATAGATTAAATCATAAAACTGTTGGCAAATCTGGCAGGACGGGACATTTGAGTAGTCATTTAATGTCTTGTTGTAAAAATAATTTTTTGCATGCTAAAAAGCGGTAGCGGAAGCTAAAAAAAATGGTACTCCCCCCCCCTCCCCTTCTTGAAAATGTAGGAGTAGGCGGCTCTAAAATGGTACAAACACAATTAAATCCGTCTAATGTTTCTGGCTCTAGTTTACCACCTTCATATAGTAGAGAAAAAGATCTTGAAGAACTAGCTAAAATGATATGTGTTATGGGTTCGCCATTTAGTTTTGCTGAAAATCCCAATTTTATACATTATATTCAAATTGTATATAATCTGTTGTAAAGAAAGCTCAGAATATAAGATGAAAAAGACAAGAAGTATAAGATACAGGAGATAATTTTCTTATTCAAGTATGTCATACAATGGTGAATGATATCTCTATTTATAGTGTTGAGATATCATAGTCAAAGGTCACCTTGAAATTTTACATAGTTAGCATTCATATCACCTTGATATCTTATCACATTGGAAATACTAATACATGAATCCAATTAATTGTTGGATAACTCTAATGGATCATCCACATATCAATGGATTTACAACACTCCCCCTTGCATATCCATAGATTATGTGCCTCGTTAAAACCTTACTAGGAAAACCCAGTGGGAAAAAGCCTAGTGAAGGAAAAAGAGTACACATATCTCATAATACGCTTTGAATGTTGCCTCGTTAAAAACCTTACTAGGAAAACCCAACTTGGGACAAAACCATAGTTAAGGAAAAGAGTACAACGCGTATTTCGCTCCCCCTGATGAAAAATTTACTTGATATCTCGGAGACGACGCATTCCAATCTTGTATCTCAACTTCTCAAATGTTGATGTTGAAAATGCCTTAGTGAATAAATCAGCAAGATTATCACTTGAACGAATTTGTTGAACTTCTATCTCACCATTTTGTTGAAGATCATGCGTGAAAAAGAACTTTGGTGAAATATGCTTTGTCCGGTCTCCTTTGATATATCCTCCTTTCAATTGAGCTATACATGCAGCATTATCTTCGTACATTGCGGTTGGTATATTCTTCTTCAAAGAAAAACCACAAATTTCCTGAATATGATGGGTCATTGATCTCAACCAGACGCACTCTCGACTTGCTTCATGGATGGCTATTATTTCTGCATGATTTAAAGAAGTGGCTACCAACGTTTGCTTCATTGATCGCCACGATATTGCCGTGTCTCCACATGTAAACAAATAGCCTATTTGTGATCGAGCTTTATGCGGATCTGATAAATACCCTGCATCTGCGTAACCAATCAGTTCTGATTTGGATTCATTGGAATAGAATAAACCCATGTCCATGGTCCCTCAAAGATATCGAAGTATGTGTTTAACACCATTCCAATGTCTTTTTGTTGGGGAGGAACTGAACTTGCCAATAGACTTACTGCAAAACAGATATCTGGTCGAGTATTGTTAGCAAGGTACATTAGTGCCCCGATCGCACTAAAATAAGGAGTTTCATCACCAAGAAGCTCTTCATCATTCTCTTGAGGTCGAAATAAATCTGTATTGATGTCAAACGATCTTACCACCATTGGAGTACTCAATGGATGTGAGTTATCCATGTAAAAACGCTTTAGTATCTTTTCTGTGTACGTTTATTGATGAACAAGTATTCCATTTGACAAATTCTCAATCTGTAGGCCAAGACAAAATTTTGTCTTGCCGAGATCTTTCATTTCAAATTCTTTTTTCAGACACTCAACAGCTTCTAAAAGCTCTTTATGAGTGCCAATGATGTTCAAATCATCAACATACACAGCTATTATTACAAATTCAGACCCCGACCGTTTAATGAAAATGCAGGGACAAATCGGGTCATTTTTGTACCCTTTCTTTAACAAATATTCACTCAGACGATTGTACCACATCCTTCCTGATTGTTTCAATCCGTACAGAGATTTTTGAAGTTTTATTGAACAAGTTTCTCTTGAATCTTTGTATGCTTCAGGCACTTTGAATGCTTCAGGAATTTTTATTAAAATGTTGTGGTCCAATGAGCCATATAGATAGGCTGTGACAACGTCTATTAGACGCATTTCAAGTTTTTCATGAACTGCCAGATTTATGAGATATCTGAAGGTGATTGCATCTACCACTGGAGAATATGTCTCCATATAATCAATGGCAGGTCTTTGAGAAAAACCTTGAGCAACGAGTCGGGCCTTATATCTCATGACTTGACCTTTCTCATTTCTTTTTCGTACAAAAACTCATTTGTACCCCACTGGCTTGATACCTTCAGGTGTTCGGATTATCGGTCCAAAAACTTCACGTTTTTCTAGTGAAGCCAATTCAGCTTGAATTGCATCCTTCCATTTTGGCCAATCATTTCTCTGTCTACATTCATGAACAGATTTTGGCTCAAAATCTTCATCTTGTTGCATTATTTCAATAGCTTATAGGCAAATATGTTGTCAATCACAACATTATTTCGGTTTCACAACTTTCTCGTCGAGACATAATTCATTGAAATTTCATTATTTTCAGAAGTCCGAACCTCCTCATCATCATAAATTATGACTTGGGTCTCTTCTTGAGAAATTTCTTTCAACCCATGATCATCTTGATCATTTATTCCTTTCTCTTTCGAGGATTTTTATCCTTGGAACCAATTGGTCTACCACGTTTCAAATGTGGTCTAGACTCATTTGGCTTAACAATTTGTCCCATCGAGATATCAACTCGAACTGGAGCATTAACAGCTGGAATATGCGATTTAGTAATCCTTGGAAGATTACTAAATGCATCTGGTAGCTGATTTGCAAATAAATTATTCT
This sequence comes from Solanum lycopersicum, assembly GCF_036512215.1. NCBI lineage: Eukaryota > Viridiplantae > Streptophyta > Magnoliopsida > Solanales > Solanaceae > Solanum > Solanum lycopersicum. The sequence goes on along the minus strand of NC_090801.1, from coordinate 47,178,244 downwards.
TTGAACTTCTTGCTCACATTGGTTTGTTCGAGGATCCAGATGAGATAGAGATGATGAATTCCAATCTATCTCTTTTCCCAATGACTTATGTTCTCCCCCTAATGTTGGGTATACTGATTCATCAAAATGACAATTAGCAAATCTTGCCTTAAATAAATCTCCACTCATAGGCTCCAAATATTTTATGATTGAAGGAGATTCATACCCAACATATATCCCCAACCTTCTTTGGGGCCCCATCTTTGTGCGTTGTGGTGGAGCAATTGGGACATCCACCGCACATCCAAAAACTCTAAGATGAGAAATGTTTGGTTCTTGACCAAAAGTCAATTGTAATGGGGAGAATTCATGATAATTGGTCGGCCTTATGCGCACAAGTGCTGCTGCATGCAAAATAGCCTGCCCCCACATAGACACAGATAACTTTGTTCTCATTAGTAATGGTCTAGCTATCAATTGCATATGTTTAATCAATGATTCTGCTAGACCGTTTTGAGTGTGAACATGAGCAACTGGATGTTCAACTGTTATACCAGTAGACATACAATAATCATTAAATGCTTGAGATGTAAACTCACCAGCATTATCTAGACGGATTGTCTTTATTGTATAGTCTGGAAATTGTGCTTTCAATCTTATTATTTGAGCCAGCAATCTCGCAAAAGTCATGTTGCGAGTTGATAATAAACACACATGTGACCATCATGTAGAAGCATCTATCAAGACCATATAATATTTAAAGGGTCCACATGCAGGTTGAATTGGTCCACATATATCACCCTGTATACGTTCCAGAAACGCAGGGGATTCAATTCCAACCTTAACTGTTGATGGTTTAATGATCAACTTTCCTTGAGAACAAGCAGCACAAGAGAATTCCTTTGATCGAAGGATATTTGAGCTCTTTAAGGTGTGTCCATGTAAATTCTCAATGATTTTGCGCATCATATTAAATCCGGGATGGCCCAACCGGTCATGCCAAATGATAAAATCATTAAAATTAGTAACCTTTTGTTTACTACAGCATGTGATTCAATTGTACTTATACTTGTATAGTACAATCCAGAAGAAAATGCAGGTAATTTTTTATGCACAATTTTCTTTTCTACATTAATTGTAGTAATGTAAAGGTATTCAACATTTCCTTCATTAGTCGTCTCAACATGATAGCCATTTTGGCGAATAACTTTGAAACTTAATAAGTTTTTTTGAGACTTACTACAATATAATGCATTATCAATGCTTAATATTGTCCCTCCAAGTAGTAATAAGGTCGCTCTTCCAGAGCCCTCAATTAATTTTGTACTACCTGATATTGTGTTGACATATGCCATTTTCATAACCAAATTAGAAAAATCTTTTTTTTCTTTTAATATTGTATGCGTTGTAGCACTATCAAGAAGGCATACATCTCCATTACACATCTTGAATCCAACTGACAACTGGGGATTTCTATTAATTTTCATTAAAATAAAATACATCAAAAGAAGGAAGAAACAAAATTAACAACGGAAATTTAAATACTTCAACATGAATAACATAATAACTAAAAATACATAAGTAAAATATTAACAGACTTCATTCCCCAGCTAAAAGATCAAACATTAGTTTCGATCTCCAAAGAAGTCATCAACTTCCATATGAGTAATGTCACCAAGGCCATCAAAAACATCATCCTTTGAAGCTAAATTTGCTTCAACATCTTTATCATATTTCTGAGATGTTCCCGGCTTATCATCATCTTTAAGAGTCATATGTGACTCAGCTCGAGCATTGGAAGAGGAAGCACCACTTTTATTTCCTTTTTTTATAGGAATTTTGATAGAGCCTTACAAAATGTTCATGTGTGCGACATTCATTCTTCCAATGGCCTTTCATGCCACAACGACGACAATTACTTTTTGAGGGGTTATTTTGAGAACTCATGTTGTTCTCCCTTTTATTATGACCACCACATTGACGATTAGTGTATCGTCTTTTATCTTTGCCACGTCCCCGTACATTATTATATCCCCGATGATCATCTCTTTTTACTTCAGATTGATCACGTGCTTCCACCACATTTGCCTCCGGTAATGGAGCAGCTCCAGTGGGACGAGCTTCATGATTTTTCATTAAAAGAGCATTATGTTGCTCAGCCATCAAAAGACATGAGATTAGTTCAGAATATTTCTGAAAATCCTTTTCACGATATTGTTGCTGCAATATCACGTTCGAGGCATGAAAATTAGTAAGTGTCTTTTTCAACATGTCCTCATCTTTTATAGTCTCCCCACATAATTTCAACTGGGAGGTTATCCTGAATACAACAGAGTTGTATTCAGTTACGGTCTTAAAATCTTGAAACCATAAATACATCCACTCATAACGAGCTCTTGGCAACACTGTTGCCTTTAGGTGGTCATATCTCCCCTTTAAATCAGTCCTCAATTCAAGTGGATCTTTCACCGTCAGATATTCAATCTTCAGGCCCTCATCAAGATGATGACGAAGGAAAGTCATAGCCTTCGCCTTATCTTCACTCGATGCTTTATTTCCCTGAGTAATAGTGGCATCAAGACCTGTAGCAGCCAAGTGAATCTCACCATCGAGTACCCATGAAAGATAATTTTTTCCAGAAATATCTAATGCCACAAACTCAAGTTTGGATAAATTCGACATAATGAAAATTATGAGAGAATATGTGAATTAAATAAAAATATTTATATAATACCTTTGCAAGTAGCAATTTCGTGCTGATAACGTGTTGTAAAAAAAGCTCAGAATATAAGATGAAAAAGACAAGAAATATAAGATAGAGGAGATAATTTTCTTATTCAAGTATGTCATACAATGGTGAATGATATCTCTATTTATAGTGGTTAGATTTTATAGTCAAAGGTCACCTTGAAATTTTACATAGTTATCATTCAAATCACCTTGATATCTTATCACATTGGAAACACTAATACATGAATCCAATTAGTTGTTGGATAACTCTAATGGATCATCCACATATACAATGGATTTACAACATAATCCAAATTTTAAAGGTTTTGCTAGAAATATAATAAAAAAAGGTTGTATTTGATTATCATGCACAACATTTTCAATATCTTCGTTGTTTATTTTATTACAATACTTGTAAAATAGTTATTACTTTTGATATGGGTCGTAGTGTAAACGGTAACGATTATTTGACTGTTACTGCACATTGGATTGATGAAAATTGGTAGATGCAAAAAAGAATTTTAGCTTATAAATGTTGTCAAATGCAAAAAACCGGTAGTTATATTGCTCAAACTATTTTAGATATTTTACAAAGTTATGGAATATGTGTGTCACGACCCAAATCCGGGCCGCGACTGGCACCCACACTTACCCTCCTATGTGAGCGAACCAACCAATCTAAACCTTAACATTTCAATATAATATAAACAGAAAGTAATGCGGAAGACTTAAACTCATAAATAATCAACTTCTATAACTCAAAAACTTATCATTATCCCCAGAATCTGGAAGTCATCATCACAAGAACATCTACTTTAAACTACTAATTCTAAGAGTTTCTAAGAAGCTAAAAATACATAAGAAGCTAGTCCATGCCGGAAGTTCAAGGCATCAAGACACGAAGGAGAAGATCCAGTCCAAGCTAGAAGCGTTAGCTCACCCTGAAGATCCGGTGTGATGAAGACTGGCTTGAGTTACTGTTGAGTCGAAGATGATGGCACGTTTGCTGCACTCCACAAATAACAAGAAGAAAAACATAAAAGTAGGGGTCAGTACAAAACACGGGTACTGAGTAGATATCATCGGCCAACTCAAAATAGGGAACAATATATATATCGATATTATCGTAAATCAACTATAAAACTCAACATGTAGCAACAACAAGTATTATAATCATCAATAAGTACCATCAAGTTCATCCATGAGGGCTCAAGCCTCGATACCATACTCATTTGGGAATCATGTTCATTAGATTGAGTATATTAACATCTGTCAAGATTCATTATCTTTATTTCTCTTGTGTCGGTACGTGACACTCCGCTCCCTCAATATTCATTAATCCTCTTGTGTCGGTAAGTGACACTCCGATCCCCTAAATCTATGTGTCGGTTCGTGACACCCGATCCCCTAAATCTATGTGTCGGTTCGTGACACCCGATCCCCTAAATCTACGTGTCGGTTCGTGACACCCGATCCCCTAATACTACGTGTCGGTTCGTGACACCCGATCCCCTAATACTACGTGTCGGTTCGTGACACCCGATCCCCTAATACTACGTGTCGGTTCGTGACACCCGATCCCCTAATTCTACGTGTCGGTTCGTGACACCCGATCCCCTAATTCTACGTGTCGGTTCGTGACACCCGATCCCCTAATCTCCTTCCATCAATTCATCAAGCCTTCTTTCTTACCAAGGCATCATCAATCCCATTATTTTAGTTCATCACGCCTTCTTTTATACCAAGGCCTCATTATTAACAAAGAGATTAAGATTTTGCAAGATTTGGGATTCAATAACTTCATCATGCTTATATAATCACAATTATATAATTACATTCATGCAAGCATACAATTAAGCACATAGCAGGGTTTACAATATTATCAATACATATCATTCTCTATTAAGAGTTTACTACGAATATCGTAAGAGAAACCATAACCTACCTCCACCGAAGAATTGGAATCAACAAGCAATCTCCCAAGCTTTGATATTCTTCTTCCTCGTTCGACTCTCTCTCTCTCAATCGATCAATCTATCTCTCGCTTTTCTTTTCTCTTTTCTTATTCAAAACCCTCTTTCTTTTACCCCAAATTAACATATAATTAAGAATAAAAGATGGCAATAATACCCCACTAATTAACTTAGGGTTACCTCTTTTAACCCCCAAGAATTTGAGTTATTAATATAAATCCACGAAATCTATAATTAAGGAAAGAATAGTCCAAAAACGTCCCTTAAAACGTGTAAGGAAATCCGATTCTGCCTGGGATTTGCGCAACCTGTGACGGGCCGTCGTGCCTGCGACGGTCCGTCCTGCAGGTCGTCGCAAAGTTCAGAGAATGGATTTTTACTGAAGTCTCCGTGACGGTCCATCACGCCTGTGACGGTCCTTCCTGCCATTCCGTCACGAAGTTCAGAGAGTCGATTTTCAGTACCCAATTTCAGATTTTCTAAGTGTTTTGAAACGAGACCCTGCGACGGTCCGTCGTGCCCATGACGGTCCGTCGTGGGGTCCGTCGCTTCTGCCAGTTTTTCCAGAAATAAAGTCTGCTGCTCAAAACGACTAAACGGGTCGTTACATTAGATACCAATTTACCCATCGTTCGTCCCCGAACGATCAAAAGAAGGAAAACAAGGGCGAAAAGGAGTACCCGAATCTTTAAACAGATGTGGGTATCTTTCTCGCATATCCGCCTCCTTCTCCCAAGTGGCTTCTTCAACCGGTCGATTCTTCCATTGCACCTTGATGGATGCAATCCCTCTTGACCTCAACTTGCGAACTTCTCTATCTAAAATAGCAACAGGCTCCTCCTCATAAGACAAGTTCTCATCAAGCAAAACTGAATCCCAACGGATAATGTAGTTTCCATCCCCATGGTATCTTTTCAACATCGACACATGGAATACCGGATGTACTCCGGACAGCCCTGGAGGCAAGGCTAACTCATAAGCCACCTCCCCCACTCGCTTAAGTACTTCAAATGGTCCAATGTACCTTGGACTTAGTTTACCCCTTTTACCAAACCGCATCACCCCTTTCATGGGTGAAACTTTCAATAAGACTTGTTCACCTTCCATGAACTCTAAGTCTCTAACCTTTCGATCTGCATATTCTTTTTGTCTACTTTGCGCCGCTAGAAGCTTTTCTTGAATAGACCTCACTTTTTCCATCGAATCCCTCAAGAGATCAGTACCCCAAGGTCTGACCTCGAACGCATCAAACCAACCAATGGGAGACCTACATCTCCTACCATACAATGCTTCAAATGGGGTCATATCAATGCTTGAGTGATAGCTATTATTGTATGAAAACTCCGCTAAGGGTAAGAAGCTATCCCAATGACCACCAAACTCTATCACACACGCACGAAGCATATCCTCCAACACTTGAATCGTTCGCTCAGACTGACCATCGGTCTGGGGATGGAACGCAGTACTAAGGTCCAACCTAGTACCCAATTCTGCATGCAATGTTTTCCAAAACTTAGAAGCAAACTGCGTACCTCTATCTGATATGATGGATAGTGGAACCCCATGCAATCGCACCACTTCCGAGATGTAAAGTTTGGATAACTTTTCTGCATTGTAAGTCACCTTGACCGGAATGAAATGAGCAGATTTAGTTAACCTATCAACAATCACCCAAATGGAGTCATACTTACCCATTGTCTTCGGAAGACCAACCACAAAATCCATTGCAATTCTTTCCCACTTCCATTCCGGAATGGGCATTCTCTGAAGTGTTCCTCCGGGCCTTTGGTGTTCATACTTTACTTGTTGACAGTTTGGACATTTGGCAATAAAATCTACAATGTCACGCTTCATTCTACTCCACCAAAAGTGTTGCTTTAGGTCACGATACATCTTGGTTGCGCCCGGATGTATAGAATACCTTGAACTATGAGCCTCTGTCAGAATAGTGTTGATCAAACTATCGACGCGGGGTACACATACCCTTCCCTTGATTCTCAAAACACCTTCCTCATCGATTTGTGCTTCCTTAGCCTCTCCTCGCAATACCTTATCTTGGATTCTGCGCAGTTTCTCATCATCGAACTGTCTTCCCTTAATTTTGTCAAGAAAGGAAGATCTTGCCTCCACCGAAGCCAACAATCCTCCCTTCTCATTTACTTCTAATCTCGTCAAGTCATTAGCTAGAGTTTGAACCTCTCTAGCCAATGGGCGTCTAGAAGCTTGCAAGTGAGCTAGACTTCCCATGCTTCCGCCTTCCTACTTAAAGCATCCGCTACAACATTCGCCTTCCCCGGATGATACAAGATAGTGATATCGTAGTCCTTTAGTAACTCCATCCATCTCCTCTGTCTTAAGTTCAAATCTTTCTGAGTAAAGACATACTGAAGGCTACGATGATCCGTGTAGACCTCACACTTAACCCCATATAAATAGTGTCTTCATTGCTTTAATGCAAACACTACCGCAGCCAATTCCAAATCATGAGTTGGATAGTTACGTTCATGCACTTTTAATTGTCTTAAAGCATAAGCAATCACACTCTTCTCTTGCATTAGTACTGCACCCAACCCAGAATAGGATGCATCACAATAAACAATGAAGTTCTTACCCTCTACTGGCAAGGTAAGGATAGGTGCGGTAGTCAACAAAGTCTTGAGCTTCTGAAAGCTTTCCTCACATTCATCCGACCATACAAATGGGACGTTCTGCTTAGTCAAGTTCGTCAATTGGGAAGCAATAGAAGAGAATCCCTTGACAAATCGGCGGTAGTATCTAGCTAGCCCAACAAAGCTCCTTATTTCTGACACATTAGTGGGTCTTACCCAATTCTTCACTGTCTCAATCTTAGAAGGATCCACCATCACTCCATCCTTAGAAACCACGTGCCCCAAGAAGGACACCGCATCTAGCCAAAACTCACACTTAGAGAACTTGGCATAAAGCTTTTTCTCCCTCAACATTTCCAATACCATTCTCAAATGCTCTTCATGTTCCTTCTTGCTCTTTGAGTATACCAATATATCATCAATAAATACGATCACGAAGAGGTCCAAATATGGCTTAAAAATCCCGTTCATCAAGCTCATGAACGCAGCAGGGGCATTCGTAAGACCAAAGGACATCACTACAAATTCGTAATGCCCATACCTCGTTCGAAAAGCAGTCTTTGGCACATCCGTTGCCCGTATTTTCAATTGATGATAACCGGATCTCAAGTCAATCTTAGAGAAGACACAAGCACCTTGTAACTGATCGAACAAATCATCAATGCGGGGAAGAGGATACTTGTTCTTTATGGTTACCTTGTTTAGTTGTCTGTAGTCTATACACATTCGAAAACTCCCATCCTTCTTCTTTACAAACAAAACCGGAGCACCCCAAGGAGATGCACTTGGTCTAATGAAGCCTTTGTTCAATAACTCTTGAAGTTGTGCTTTTAACTCTCTTAACTCCGCGGGAGCCATTCTATAAGGGGGTATAGAAATGGGGCGAGTACCGGGTTCAAGATCAATACAGAAGTCAATATCCCTATCCGGTGGCATACCAGGAAGATCTGCAGGGAACACATCCAGAAACTCACGAACTACTGAAACCGACTCAATCGAAGGTACTTGGGTAGTGTCATCCTTGAGATGTGCCAAGAAAGCTAAACACCCTTTACTAATCATTTTCTTAGCACGAAGAAAGGAGACGATGCGGACCGGATTGGAAGTGTAGTCACCCTCCCACACTAACGGGTCTGTCCCAGGCTTGGCTAACGTCACCGTTTTAGCATTACAATCCAAGATTGCAAATTGCGGAGAAAGCCAAGTCATACCCAGAATCACGTCAAAATCATCCATTTCTAAGATAACCAAATCTACATAAGTGTTGCTCCCCACAAAGTTTACCAAACAAGACCTATATACCTTTTCAACTACCACAGACTCACCCACCGGAGTAGAGACACGAATAGGCATATCAAGTAATTCACAATGTAAATTTAGACCATTAGCAAATGAGGAAGATACATAAGAAAACGTGGATCCAGGATCAAACAATACAGAAGCCATGCAATCACAAACCAGAAGATTACCTGTGATGACAGCATCAGATGCCTCCGCTTCAGACCGCCCAGGGAAAGCGTAACAATGGGCCCTATCGTTCGTCTGTCCGTTGCCCCTACCATGTTGTGATGTAGTGGCCCCAGTTTGCCCATTACCTCTGCCGTTTTGGTGACCACTATTACCTCGACCACCACGCCCTCCAGAAAAACGGCCTCTACCATGACCACCTCTACCTCTAGTTATTGGGGGTCTGTAACTTGGTCTGGGACAATTTCTCCTAATATGTCCAATCTCCCCACATCCATAACATTCTTTGGAGTCGATCATATGCCCCTCGGAGAAGTGTTGACCGGTCTGAGGTGGTCCCCCAACTACAGTCTGTAGTGAAGACTGAATTGGTCGGACTGAGTAACTTCCCGAACCCTGTCCTCTAGTGTAAGAACCATTAAACTCACCTCCCTTTCGAAGCCTTTTTGATGTCGATGTTGTGGTGAAGTCGTCTGGCTTCACTCCTTCCACTTCTATCACAAAGTCTACCACCTCTTGGAAGGATTTTGCCGTTGCCGCTATCTGTAAGGCCGAAATCCGCAATTCTGACCTCAACCCCTTCACAAACCGGCGAATCCGCTCTTGAGGACTGAAACAGAGTTGAGTGGCATATCTGGATAGTGCACGAAACTTAGCCTCATAAGCATTAACCGACATCCTACCTTGCTCTAGGCTCAAGAAATCATCCCTTTTCCGATCCCTCAAAGTCCGGGGGATATACTTCTCCATAAACAAACTAGAGAATGAGGCCCAAGTCATAGGTGGTGCCTCTATTGGTTGACACTCGACATGTGACCGCCACCACATTTTGGCGTTCCCTTGAAACTGATAAGTCACAAACTCCACACCAAACCGTTCTACTATACCCATCTTGTGCAGTAGCTCGTGACAGTCAACCAGAAAATCATAAGCATCCTCAGATTCCGCACCCTTGAAGACTGGAGGTTTCAATTTCAAGAACTTACTGAAAAGTTCATGCTGATCATTTGTCATTATAGGCCCAGTAGTCAGACGTGGAAATGTGCCTATGTCCAATGGAACATCCATGCGGGGAGCCATAGTAGCCGCATGTTGTACTTCTGAAACCGGAGGTGTTGGCGCAGAAAACACTGGAGGTGTCTAACCTTGATCAGATAACCCGCTAAGATAAGCCAGAACCTGATTGATCATCTCTGGGGTAGGTTGGGGTGGCATTTCCTCATTTTGCACTTGTTCAGTTTCCCCATCCTCCCCTTCTCTTATTACTTCCTCGGTCGGTGGAGGAGTCACTGCCCTAGTATCAGATGGGCTAGGTGCTTGTCCTCTCCCTCTAGAGGACGTCCTCCCACGACCTCTTCCACGGCCCCTTGCCGCTGTTCTTCCTCGAGCCACAGCCCCAGTGGCTGGCTCAGTTGTTTCTTGTCTGGCCGATGTTGGTGTTGGCGTAGTCGTTGCTCTAGTTCTAACCATCTGCGAAAGAGAGTGAAGATGGTCAGATACCAATTCGTATCGCCTAGATACCAATTGGACTCAAGTAGTAGCACGAAAGAAAGAATGAAAGAGTGAAATTTTTCCTAAAGTCTTATAGCCTCTCAAGGAAAAGTAAAGGCGTCCCCCTACCGTTCCTTAAGACTCTACTAGACCTGTTCTTGTGTGATGAGACCAACGAACCTAATGCTCTGATACCAAGTTTTGTCACGACCCAAATCCGGGCCGCGACTGGCACCCACACTTACCCTCCTATGTGAGCGAACCAACCAATCTAAACCTTAACATTTCAATATAATATAAACAGAAAGTAATGCGGAAGACTTAAACTCATAAATAATCAACTTCTATAACTCAAAAACTTATCATTATCCCCAGAATCTGTAAGTCATCATCACAAGAACATCTACTTTAAACTACTAATTCTAAGAGTTTCTAAGAAGCTAAAAATACATAAGAAGCTAGTCCATGCCGGAAGTTCAAGGCATCAAGACACGAAGGAGAAGATCCAGTCCAAGCTAGAAGCGTTAGCTCACCCTGAAGATCCGGTGTGACGAAGACTGGCTTGAGTTACTGTTGAGTCGAAGATGACGGCACGTTTGCTGCACTCCACAAATAACAAGAAGAAAAACATAAAAGTAGGGGTCAGTACAAAACACGGGTACTGAGTAGATATCATCGGCCAACTCAAAATAGGGAACAGTATATATATCGATATTATCGTAAATCAACTATAAAACTCAACATGTAGCAACAACAAGTATTATAATCATCAATAAGTACCATCAAGTTCATCCATGAGGGCTCAAGCCTCGATACCATACTCATTTGGGAATCATGTTCATTAGATTGAGTATATTAACATCTCTCAAGATTCATTATCTTTATTTCTCTTGTGTCGGTACGTGACACTCCGCTCCCTCAATATTCATTAATCCTCTTGTGTCGGTACGTGACACTCCGATCCCCTAAATCTATGTGTCGGTTCGTGACACCCGATCCCCTAAATCTATGTGTCGGTTCGTGACACCCGATCCCCTAAATCTACGTGTCGGTTCGTGACACCCGATCCCCTAATACTACGTGTCGGTTCGTGACACCCGATCCCCTAATACTACGTGTCGGTTCGTGACACCCGATCCCCTAATACTACGTGTCGGTTCATGACACCCGATCCCCTAATTCTACGTGTCGGTTCGTGACACCCGATCCCCTAATTCTACGTGTCGGTTCGTGACACCCGATCCCCTAATCTCCTTCCATCAATTCATCAAGCCTTCTTTCTTACCAAGGCATCATCAATCCCATTATTTTAGTTCATCACGCCTTCTTTTATACCAAGGCCTCATTATTAACAAAGAGATTAAGATTTTGCAAGATTTGGGATTCAATAACTTCATCATGCTTATATAATCACAATTATATAATTACATTCATGCAAGCATACAATTAAGCACATAGCAGGGTTTACAATATTATCAATACATATCATTCTCTATTAAGAGTTTACTACGAATATCGTAAGAGAAACCATAACCTACCTCCACCGAAGAATTGGAATCAACAAGCAATCTCCCAAGCTTTGATATTCTTCTTCCTCGTTCGACTCTCTCTCTCTCAATCGATCAATCTATCTCTCGCTTTTCTTTTCTCTTTTCTTATTCAAAACCCTCTTTCTTTTACCCCAAATTAACATATAATTAAGAATAAAAGATGGCAATAATACCCCACTAATTAACTTAGGGTTACCTCTTTTAACCCCCAAGAATTTGAGTTATTAATATAAATCCACGAAATCTATAATTAAGGAAAGAATAGTCCAAAAACGTCCCTTAAAACGTGTAAGGAAATCCGATTCTGCCTGGGATTTGCGCAACCTGTGACGGGCCGTCGTGCCTGCGACGGTCCGTCCTGCAGGTCGTCGCAAAGTTCAGAGAATGGATTTTTACTGAAGTCTCCGTGACGGTCCATCACGCCTGTGACGGTCCTTCCTGCCATTCCGTCACGAAGTTCAGAGAGTCGATTTTCAGTACCCAATTTCAGATTTTCTAAGTGTTTTGAAACGAGACCCTGCGACGGTCCGTCGTGCCCATGACGGTCCGTCGTGGGGTCCGTCGCTTCTGCCAGTTTTTCCAGAAATAAAGTCTGCTGCTCAAAATGACTAAACGGGTCGTTACAATGTGATAATATAAGTAGGATAATCTTAGATGATGCTTCAAGTAATAATGCTGCTGCTGAATATTTAAAACCTACATTTTGTCCTTTCTATGGTGATAATTATCATATTAGGTGTAGTGCACATATATATAATTTGATGGTTAGAGATGGTGTACATATGTATGATAATGGATGTACGAAAGTTGAAAATGCATGTCATTTTATATTTAAATGTCAAGTTAAGTCTAGGCATAAAGATTTTTAAAATCGCTGTTTTGAAAATAATCTTCCACCTAGAAAAATTCCAAAAACAGTGGCTACTAGATCGAATACTTTATATGAAATGCTTGTAGTCGCTTATGAATATCGAATACCCTTACAAATGGTTTGGAATGCTCATAATTTTGATATGACATATAGACTAGATGATAATGATAGGCGTGATATAAATGAACTTATAGATTTCCTAAAAGTTTTTTACTTAACTACAAAAAGAATTTTTGTACTCTATAATGCATCAATTTGTACTGTTTTGCTTGATATTTGTATGATTTCTTCTAAATTATATAAATTTAAAAATAAACCAAGATTTCAACAAACCATTGAAAAAATGATTATAAAATTTAAAAAATATTATATTCCTATTCCTCAAATTTGTTTAACTGCATGTTTGTTAAACCCTAAGTATAAAGATTTCGGTGCATCAAGAATGGTTGAAAAAATGTATTTTAACTTAGATATCAATGATGTATTAGAAGAAATTCCTAGCTGTCAACAAGTTAAATATAGCATATAAATTGAAGCTAGAAAATTGTATGATTTATATAATGCTAATATAAATTTATCAAGTGAAAATGAACCTGAAAGCTCTAGGGTTAGATTCGATGAAAATAATATTGATGATTACTTACAGGATTATCTTGAACTTTCTCATGATAATAGAAATGATTTTTATGCCTATATTAATCAAAATACATAGCCTACTGAAGATATTCTCAAATGGTGGAGAGATCGCGGCAAAGGATTTCCAAAACTAGTACCGATGGTTCGAGATATATTAGCAATGCAAGCGTCGTCGGTATCTTCGAAAGGCGTCTTTAGTGCGGCAAGGTTTCAACTTGGAGAACATAGGCATTCACTAACATCCGACAGCTTGGAGATATCGGTATTATTTTGAGATTGGATTAATGCCGAGAGAAGAAATTTGGGTCGTGAACCACTACCGACCAAATTTCAAGACAACGTTGATGAGTAATGCAGGATTATAGTTACGACAGGATTGAAGCAATGGAAGATCTTTCTATTCAACCTATTCCTGAACATGTTACTAAAGAAATGTTGAATGAATTACGAAGGGATTTATATGGTGGCACCAACTATTAGTAAAAGTATGATAATTCGAGATTTAATTCAAACTAATATATTTGTAAATGTAATTGTAATATCAAATAAATATTAATAAAAATATAGGCTATTCGCCTTAATTTATTTTTTAATATTGTTGTATTAAATTTAATTTTTAATATAGTCAATTTTTAATTTTATAACTTTAAAGTTTAAATTCAAAAATTTCAAACTTTAAGAGTTTGAAATTTAAATTTTATAACTTTAAAATTTGAATTTAAAATTTTCAAACTTTAATTTAAAAATTTCAAACTTTAAAAGTTTGAATTTAAAAATTTAGAAGTTTGAAAATTTAAATTTGAAACTTTAAAATTTTGAAAATTTTGAATTAAAACTTTAAAGTTTGAATTCAAAAATTTCAAAATTTAGGCGTTTGAAATTTAAATTTTATAACTTTAAAGTTTGAAATTTTTTTTTAACTTTTAATGTTTGAAATTTAAATTTTTTAATTGCTTAATTATTATAATACCGGTTACCGGTCCGGTATACTACCGGTTCCCTTTCGGATCGGGACGAAATAGTATTATTTTTATCCGTTTCCCAGATTGGTCCGATACCGATTCTAGAACGTTACCGGTTCACACAATACCGGTTCCGATAATTACCGGACCGGTTCTCCCGATTCTGGTACCGTTGCCAGCCTTAGCAGCAGTTTCCTTATTTGGCATTAAAGCAGAAATGCTTTTCTGCCTACTTTTGAGCTTTTGTAAAGATTTCCATTTATAGCTTTTCCTTTGGGATTTGTCCCCAAACGTTTTTGACTTTCATATAAGCACTTTGTATAGAGTTTTTAGGGAACTTATCTTGTAGAAAGACTTGGAAAAATATATTGGAAAATTGGATCTTGCCTCCCAAGCTTTGTCTTCCTTGTATTGCCTTTCCTTGACTGTTTTGGGGGCTGCGTTTTGACTGTCTTGTTTGTTACATCCTTGGGTGTTTGTTTGGTTGTTTGGACTGAGTTTTGAAGGGTTGTGCAAGCCTTCATAGACTGTCCCACGAGGTGAAAAATTAGCCCCGTGACAAGTGGTATCAGAGCATCGGTAAAGCATGACGTCAAAGTCCCAACGGAATGAGGAGGTTGTCCAAGAGAAGGAGCTTGAAGTTCGGAGGGACCCTTCCAAGAAACGTGACAAGAGTAAGGTAAGAGAACCTTCTTGTAACCCTTCTCTTAGCGGTAGAGCTGTTGGTGAACAGGGGGGAAGGGTCGGACACTAGCCAACTCGATGAAAAGATTATCGGAGTTGAGGCGGGGTTGTCGGCCCTAAATAGAAGGGTTGTTATTGTTGAGAACAACTTTATTTCTCTTGACTCTGTGGATCTTGTAGGGTTGGATGATGTGAAAAACAACCTTGTTGAGCTTGAGGAAGTTCACAAAGAGGGTTGTCCAACCTCGAACTCAAGCTCACCAAGGCGCTCTCCTCCCTTTAGAGAGAGTTTGAGGCACTAAAACGGCAGGTTGATGAGGTTGCCGAGATGGGGGTTGCTACTCCCATGATTGTGCGTGAGACACACATTGAGGCTCCCAAACCCAAGGAATTTCGTGGGGAAAAGAGTGCTCAAGATGATGAAAATTTCTTGTGGCAGATGGACGCTTACTTTGAGCACGTGAACATGCAAAGCGAGGCTGCCAAAATCAGAACAGCTGTCATGTATTTGACAAATACAGAAATGTTGTGGTGACAGAGGAAGAAGGCGGACATGGAGAAGGGGGTTTGTTTTATTGAAGGTTGGGAGCAGTTCAAGGGAGAACTCAAACGTCAATTCTACCCGCAGAATGTTGTCCATGAGGCCCATCGGAGGTTGAGGGAGTTGAAACAAACTTCATCTATTCGAGACTATGTGAAAGAGTTTACGAAATTGACACTATAAATTCCGAGCTTGACCAGCGAAGACTTATTGTTTTACTTCTTGGATGGTCTCCAAAACTGGGCCAAACACGAACTTCAAAGACGTCAAGTACACGACGTGGACGAGGCGATAGTAGTGGCAGAATCGCTCAACGATTTTCGGGCAGATGCGGCAAAGGGGAGGGACAATTGGAGCAAAGTTGTTCCTCCCAAGGTTGACAACAACAGGAAAAAAAGCAGACCAATTCCAAACCGAGGCATCGACACAAAAGGTAACACCCGTGGTCAACCTTCTAATTTCCGCAAAAGTTATGAAGACCGCAAGAAAGGCGCTGCTCATCATGAAGGTTGATATATATGTGGTGAGACGACACATGCTACTCATTATTGTCCATCCTAGAGAAAATTGAGTGCTATGGTGGCTGCTGAAAAGCAGCAAGAGAAGGCTGCGACGCAAATGAAGGTTCGGCCGGGGAGCAACGTAGGCAGAATAGCGAGACGGACAAGGGAAAGAATGTTGCTGTTGGTATGTTCAATCATATGGCTTTGTTTAATCATATTTCACTTGCTGTTTTGGCTACTTAACTGGCTAGTATCAGGCCGCGCGAGTCACTGTTTGTCGATGCCAAGTTGAATGACAAGGACGTGCGGATTATGGTGGACACGGGTGCAACTCACAACTTCGTGATGGAGCAAAAGGCTAAAGATCTTGGCCTGACATATGTTGCTAGCAACACGATGTTGAAGACGGTCAATGCCCTCCCCACTTCTGTCCATGGTTTCGCTCCTAAAGTCCCTATCGATTTAGGAGGTTGGACGGGGTTGACCAACTTCACCATTGCACCTATGGACGTGTTCGATATCATTTTTTTTGGTATGAGGTTAACACGTTTATTTCACTGCGTCACAACCAGCTGCATATCAGCGACACCGGAGGTTCATGCGTGGTACCCCTTATTCGGGTACCACAAAACGGGATGCACTTATCGGCGATGCAAATTGTTAAGGGTTTTAAGAGAGGTGAACCAACCTTTCTTGTTGCTCTTGTTGGAGGCATCAAAAGTTTTCTGAGGCAGTTCCATTGCCTCATTGCATTGATCAGGTCCTTAGTGAAAATAGGGACTTGATGCCGGAAGAACTTCCCCAACGACTGCCACCCTGAAGGGAAGTTGATCATTAGATTGAGCTGGTTCCCGAGGGAAAGCCGCCTGCCATTACGCCTTATCATATGGAGCCCTCAGAATTAGAAGAACTGAGGAAACAACTCAAGGAATTGCTTGATTCGGGACACATCAGGTCGTCTAAGGTACCATTTGGTGCACCTATTTTGTTCCAAAAGAAGAAGGAGGGGACGCTGCGATTATGTATTGACTACCGGGCCCTCAACAAGGTCACGATGAAGAACAAATATCCCATTCCTTTGATTGCTGATTTGTTTGATCGATTGGGACAGGCCAAGTTGTTCACAAAGATGGACTTGAGGAAGGGTTATTACCATTTTTGGATTGCCAAAGGTGATGAACCTAAGATGACTTGTGTGACTCGTTATGGTGCCTTTGAGTGGCTGATCATGCCCTTTGGCTTGACAAATGCACCGGCAACGTTCTGTACGTTGATGAACAAGTTGTTCCATCCCTACTTGGATTAGTTTGTGGTCATCTATTTAGACGATATCGTCGTCTATAGCAATGGAGGATCATGTGGAACACTTGTGCAAAGTGTTTAAGGTTTTGCGCGACAATGACTTATGTGTGAAGTGGGAGAAGTGTAGCTTTTCTCAGCCTACTGTCCAATTCCTCGGACACACAATCAGTCATGGTGAGACAAGGATGGACGGAGACAAGGTGGAAGCCATTTAAAATTGGGAGGCTCCAACGAAGGTACCCGAGTTGCGGTCCTTCCTTGGCCTTGCCAATTATTATCGATGTTTCATTTTTAGCTATTTGGCTATTGCTGCCCCATTCACTGATTTGCTGAAAAAGAATCGTGAGTGGGAATGGTCAGATGCTAGTCAAACTGCCTTCGAGAGACTTAAGGCAGCAGTAACAGAAGAACCTGTTTTAGCCTTGCTTGATTTCACTAAGGCATTTGAGGTTTACACCGATGCTTCAGATTTTGCTATTGGTGGCGTCCTAATGCAAGAGGTCCACCCAATAGCATTTGAAAGCAGAAAATTGAATGATGCAGAGAGGCGGTACTCTGCTCATGAAAGGGAAATGACAACCGTAGTTCATTGTTTAAGAACTTGGCGTTATTAAGTGTTGGGTGCTCATTTTGTCGTCAAGACGGACAACGTCTCAACGACCTATTTTCAGTCTCAAAAGAAGCTGATTGCCAAACAAGCCCGTTGGTAGGACTTCTTGGCGGAGTTCAATTTCACATTCGAGTACAAGCCGGGGAAGGCTAATGTTGTAGCTAACACTCTTAGTCGCAAGGCTGCCTTGGCTGCGATCATGAGCTCGAGTTGCAGCTCTATTGTTGAGGAGATAAAGGAGGGCATGCAGCATGATCCCGTAGCAAAACAACTCTTCGCCTTGGCCCAACAAGACAAGACGAAGAAGTTCTGGGAAGAGGGTGGTCTGCTCTACACTACGGGCAGACGTGTGTACATCCCGAAGTGGGCTAACCTTTGGCGTACGTTGATCAAAGAGGGTCACGACACTACATGGGCTGGTCATCCTGGGCAAAAGAGGACCTTAGCCTTGTTAGAGGCTTCTTATTATTGGCCTCGGATGCGGGACGACATTGAGGTGTATGTGTGGACTTGTCTTATTTGTCAACAAGACAAGGTCGAGACGAAGGCGTCGGGTGGACTGCTTGAGCCGCTGCCCATTGCTAAAAATCCTTGGGACAACGTCACTATGGATTTCATTACATGCTTGCCGAACTCGAAAGGGTTTGGAACTATCATGGTCTTGGTGGATCACTTCTCAAAGTACACAACGTTCACTGCCACGACAGCCAGTTGCAAAGCTAAGGAGGCAGCCCGTATCTTCTTGCGCGACGTCGTCAAGTATTGGGGCATCCCCAAGCACATCATTAGTGATTGAGACCCTTGATTCATCGGCACATTTTGGAGAGAGTTATTCAGTCTCTTGGGATCGGAATTTCACTTTTCGACCAGCTTCTATCCACAAACGGATGGGCAGACCGAGCGTATCAACGCGCTCTTGGAGTGTTACTTGCGGCACTATGTTAGTGCCAACCAATAAAATTGGGCCAAGCTGTTGGACACTGCCTAGTTCTCATATAATTTGCAGCAGAGCGCAACTACAGGAATGAGCCCTTTTGAATTAGCAACGGGGCAGCAGCCTAATACACCCCAATCTTTGCACGTTGATGCCGGCTTGAAGAGTTCGGGTGCCTATCATATGGGGAGAGCCTGGGAGGAGCAAGTTGACCTTGCACGGTCGTATTTTGATAAGGCAGCCCGGAAAATTAATAAGTTTGCTGATCGGAAGTGGAGTCCAGTTGACTACCGAATTGGGGATCAAGTTATGGTGAAACTCAATCCAAGGTAGTTCAAGTCATTGTGGAGTGTGAGTCAAAGTTTGATTCGCAAGTATGAGGGGCCTTTCGAGATCATTGCCAAGGCTGGCAAGATTTCCTATCTAGCCAATATGCCCCATCATTTGAAGATACACCCTGTCTTCCATGCAAGCTAATTGAAATCGTACTTTGAAGACATGGAAGACAAAGAGCGGGGGCGGTCAGGGAGAGCTAGAATTTTCATCACACCGCCGACCATGGACAAGCAAATCGAGGACATAATTGATTATCAACTTGTTCGTGGAAAGGGCTAGAACAACTCAAGCTCGCACTTCCTAGTTCATTGGAAAGGGACAGCACCGGATCAGGCATCATGGGAAAAGTATGAGGACTTGTGGCAGTTTCGCAACAAGGTCCACAATTATTTGAGGTTGTGTGGTGTCGGGTTCATCGCCAAATCAGGTGGGGGAGCATGTACCACCTCGCAAGGTGTTACATTAAAACTCGGCAATTCTAGCACCTCCGTCAACGTGGCAGGATCATATCGAGATTCAGAGGGTCGAGAGAGTATGCCAAACTTCAGCCCAACCCTTGGAGGTTGCTTGGAGGCTAAGATGAACAATTAGTGCTCACCATGCCCAGCCAAGAACATCCCCCACTGTTGGGACAAAATCTAATGCAGCAGTTTCCTTATTTGGCAATAAAGCGGAAATGCTTCTCTGCCTACTTTTGAGCTTTTGTAAAGATTTCCATTTGTAGTTTTTCCTTTGGGATTTGTCCCCAAACGTTTTTTACTTTCATATAAGCACTTTGTATAGAGTTTTTAGTGAACTTATCTTGTAGAAAGACTTGGAAAAATATATTGGAAAATTGGCTCTTGCCTCCCAAACTTTGTCTTCCTTGTATTGCCTTTCCTTGACTGTTTTGTGGGCTGCGTTTTGACTGTCTTGTTTTTTACATCCTTGGGTGTTTGTTTGGCTGTTTGGACTGAGTTTTGAAGGGCTGTGCAAGACTTCATAGACTGTCCCACGAGGTGAAAAATTAGCCCCGTGACAGAAAGTCCTAATTTTAGTGGATTGGGTATAGCAAAAAAGGGATAGGATTGAATTATTAATTGGGTAAAAATTTTAGTGGATATCCTAGTTGACAAGCATATGTGGCGGAATTTGTGTTATGTGGCTTGCCAAATCACTTCTGTTAAGTCTTAAGGGTAATTGTGGTCTATAAGGATAACGGTAGGGGCATTTTTTATCCTAAAATATAACCGAGGGTATAATTGATCTGTATCTCATGTTGAGGGGCAATTTTGACCCTTTTCTGTATTTAAATTCATTCATCAAACAAGATTTTAATGCATTATATATTCATGTATTAATTAAATGTGGGCAATGAAGAGTTTAATAACCTTTCAATTTTAATTTGTAAGATAAGTGGGGGTAATGAATAGTCTATCAAACACGCTTACACCACATTATGTATATTCCTTCTTTAAGTCAAGTTTGTGATCATCTTGCATTGAGTTTTTAGCCAAAATCATCCTTAAACTCTACCTTAAAATTAAACTACATCTTTAAAGTATCGTTCTTAGCGGAAAACATCCTTCAAATATTTAAAAGTGAGCAGTTTTCATCCTTCTACTTGAATATATTAGAAAACCAAAAATCCAACAAAAATCAAGTCATTCATTCGTAATTATTATATTCTTAGATATGCCAAAAATAATAATCATGATTTTTTTTTATAATTGAGTTTAGTATTATGCAAAATCTTTTAATCTGACAGTTTTTTTTATGTAATTTGATACTAAAAATATTATTAATTGAATATGTTTCTTCTCAACTGAATATTATAGAAGCATCGTTTATTGAAGACCATCGCCGACTCTACAAGATTGGGGGCCTAAAGCCAAACCTTAAAGAGGGGTCCTAATATTTTTTTAATTTTTAAAAAATATTCATATACTATATATTTATTTAAAATCTATTTTTTTTTCTATTTAGATGTGAAGTCGTTAATTATTGTTTTCTAATCAATTTGTTTTACTAGTTCCTTTTCAATTGATAATACAACTAACACACTCAATCTCACATTATTGATCTTAGATAAGATTTTATCAAATTGAGTTTCGAAAAAAAAATTTCGGCCGACAATAGTTACAAGAATTATTAACATTATTCTATAAACAATATATGCACTAGAAAATGAATCAATTCTTTTTATTTGATTGAGTATTTCATTAAATCATTATCTTCTACCTGTATTATTTCTCTTAATATTAACTAAAACGAGAATATATATACTTAGTAACTAAGAGTATCAACAATACCAAAAGTTCAAGACAAATTATAAAATAAAGTTAGAATAATAAAATCTGGATCACGAATTTGATAAGTTGATATAATAATATTGAAATAGTCTTGTGTCCTTTCAATATAATTGATTGCTTGTTGCACTTCTTAAGATTTTGAAGAAGACACTCAAAAATAAATTTTGATATTTTTTTACTTGTAAGCAACAATAAATCATTTTTTTAGGAGAGAGTTCAATATTTAGAATAAAAATAATAAAATACAGAATAAAAAAAGATGATTATAAGGTAAATGATAATATAAGGTCAAATATTTTGGAGATAAATAAGAAAACACAAATTCTCACCTAAGGAAATTATTTTCATAAAATATTTCATTTCCTTAGAAAAGTGAGAAAAACTAACGGCTATTTTGTTTTCTTATACTTCTTACATGTTTCTTTAAAAAAATTATAACATACATATAATCTTAAGTAATACGTATGAGTATGTTTTAAAAAAAATTTGCCCCCTCCCCCCCCCCCCCCCAAAAAAAAAATATGGGCCACAAGATATGCCTTTAGTGGCGTAGTGGCTAAAACGGCCTTGTTGGAGACTTCCGTTTCTAATAATGTAGCAATGAAATTCAAATGCGAGACATAATTGATATTTTGATCACTTCAATATCATGTTAACAAAAAAAGTTTTTGATCTGAATACAGTTTGGCTATGAAAAAAGCAAAGGTAATTAAGCTCCAACTTCTTTCCGTTACTAAATGATAAAAAAAAAACAGATTATGTATCCTCACACCTTCCAAACATTTTTCGATTAGCAATAGTGTCTAAGATTTTTAATATGTTTTTTTCAGGAACTTCTTATAGCAGATAATGAAATTATAAAAGAAAACTTTGTTAATGGGCATGTGAACTGCTCATCTTTTTGTAGGATCCCTCAATTTTTTGATGATATCTAATATAAGGATGAAAGTTATTCACTTTAAATATTTGAAGGATGTTTACTGCTAAGAATGATACTTTAAAAATGTAGTTTAATTTTGGTGTATAGTTTAAAGTTGTTTTTGGCCAAAACTCTTTTGCATTCTACAATAGGTTTGTCTACATGATCAGTTATAAAATTTTCATTACAAATTTGTAATTCTAAGAATTCTTACCATTTTATTTATTAGTATTCTTTAAAATTTCATGCATATTCATCTTCTTTTTGTCGAGAAATATGTAAATTATCATAGTTACAAAATGAATATTCTCTAATATGAAGTTGTAAGTGAATTTTTATTTTTTATGTCTCCATCTTTTTGAATTTTTAAATATACCTTCGTAAGTAATTATTGTATTTTCTATTCTTCCTTTCTTCAATATTCTCGGCATAAATATAATTAAAATAATTAAAATGTATATTTATTATTAATTATTTTGAGGGTAAGCATGTTAAATCTCATAGAATAATAATTATGTCTTCTTCTTTATTTGATAATCATTTATTTTTCTAAAACAACATATTTGTACTTTTTCCTTTTTATATATAATCTCAAATATTTAAAAAATTCATGTACTTAACTGTTATAGAGAAGTACAAAAATTAGCGTAAAAGTAAAAATAAAATAAAATAATGTAAAGTAAAAAAAATGACTAAATGTTATATTGAATTTTTCAGAAAATATAATGTATCTTTATTCTTAACAGATTCATGCTTTCTTTTTCTGTTTATCTTTTTTTATGATTATAATTTTTTACACGTACGATATATTTTATCTATAACAAGTTGACTTCTAATAAAATATAATTCAATTAGTATGAGAATATTTGTATCTATATATTTTAAAATGTAATGTCTTTTATTATAAATGTCATCATATCTTTATTTATTTCTTTTTTTTTCCGCTTAAAGTAATTTTTTATATAAATTTGATGATACACTGGAACATATAATAATATATACATTTAATAATTGTGTCGCGGTTGTTGTAAGAATTCATCCAAATGAAAAAAATTTAATCAATTCTTTACATTTTAATTGTGTCATATAAATTGAGACCGAGAGAATAGGCGTAAGAATTTACCTGAAGTTGACTTGCTTGATTCCTTTTTCCCACTAAATAATATTTTGAAAGTGATGAAGAAACCACGTTTGTACTCTTCCACCCATTCCACTTCCAAATCATCGTTAACGTAGTTTTGTTTTTTGTTTCTCTGCTTAAAAAAAACTAGTATATGTATTCGAGCGCGCGGATATATTAATTTTTAATTATTTTAATTTTAAAAAATATTAAATAGTTTAAATATTTTTACACATTTGTCTTGTTTTATTTTTATGTTGTATTAATAAAAAAAATTTTCATGTTAGCAATTTTTTAATTTAAATTTTTCACATGAATTGTTAAAAATCATAAGATTAAATAACATGTTGATTTGTTTTGCATATGTTTTTCTTCGAATAAAAAACTTCAAAATATTTTTTACATTCTTAAATTAGTATAAATTAGTATAAGAATAGAATTGAAAAATATTATTCCTTTTCGTACCATTTCTGTAAGGATCTATGGACAATTTATAGATTTCTATATTTTAAAAGTTAAAAAACAATTCATTTTTATCTTAAATATATCAATATTTAAAAAAAATTCAC